>NC_057804.1:316908942-316918161 GCF_018294505.1 Triticum aestivum | reverse complement strand
GTCATTTTCTGTGATAATTTTTGTTGCATCTTCAACGCATCACATCTTCGCACTTGTGGCTCCATTTTGGACGTGTAGCATACCGCATTATTCATCTCGAAGAGTACATCATTTCATCTCATTGCATCATTTTCATTTGAGCTCATCTTCATGCCCGAAATGCTATTGGAAGAGGGCTTCATAATGTTAGTTTCAGATTCTTATCAGCACGAGCTCTTTTGTCATTTTTGCCATGATTGATGTGTGCATCCTATGGACTTGGTCCCTAAATGTATTTTGAACTAGGCTATGTCTTCTTTACAGAGGTGCTTACCATGTATTTTTTTGATCAATGTGGTGACTAGCACAAGCATGCAAACTAGGCTTCGTGATGATGCTCATTTTAGTTCCTGTTCTGCTGTAATTTTGATGTCATGTAAACATGTTGCTAGAGAGAGATACATGCATAATTTGAGATACTTTAGTAAGAGTGTTTTGAAAACATGGTTATGCTCTATCCATCCATGGTCCTGGTTGCAATTATGGAGTAGTCTAGCATGTCATTTTCGTGCTCTACTTTTTCTTCAAAATGTTTCCTGGTGGATTGTTTACATGTTATTCAATTTGGCCGAGGTTGTTGTAGTTGATCCGGATATGCTATGATGTTGTTTCTTGCCATGTATAGCTTCTATGTCATGTCTTCTTGATGGATGTATTCTTAGTTTATCATGAGATGCTCTGTAGTGAGTGCATCGAGATCACGAAGGTGCCTTCGCAATTATGTCAATGCCATGCTTTGTTTGCTGAATCTGTTAACGAAACTTGCTATGTTTACGTGGGTGCCATCATATTTTCTGATCCTTTTTGGCTTATGGTCAGTAAGGGACTTTTGATCTATGCTTTGAGTAGATTCATTCCATGCCTTAGTTTGCTATTATAAGTTCCTGTAGCATGTTGATAACCTGCTCTGAACATTGCTTCGTGATGTTGTTTATGCCATGTCCACCCTGATATTTTTTGCAATTTCTCCATGCTTGTTTGAACCTGTTATGATGTGATTTAGCCGTAGCTCAGTGTTCCTCTTTTGTAAAGCATCTCCTGTAGATCACTGACATATGCTTTGTTTTCATGTTGGGGTGCTGTAGCATAGTTTCTTGTTGCATGCTAAGTAGCATCCGTTCCCGGTGATCTTTATATCGATTTCAACCGAAATCATCTCATCTTTCCAGCGGCATACTTGGTTTGCCAAGTTGATGCCTTGTTCATCTTTTCCTCCCGAAGCACGCATATGCATTGCATATCACATCTCGCATATCATGGCATGTATTGCATCATGTTGGTTGTGCATTGCACAGTGATTTATTGTGGTTCCTTTGCTTGTGTTCTTGCTTTGTGTAGAGTCGGGAGACGAGTATTTGCATGAGGAACCTGTTGAGAACGCTTACGAGGATCCAGCCTTCGACAACTCTGAGAACCTTGCAGGCAAGATGATCATACCTTCGATATCACTTCTATCTCTGCTTGCTAGTACTCGCTCTATCGCTATGTTAGCTATACCTGCCTTTGTTTACCATGCCTCCCTGTTGCCATGTCAACCCTCTAACCAACCTGACCTAGCAACCGTTGTTTGGCTATGTCACCGCTTTTGCTCAGCCCCTCTTATAGCGTTGTTAGTTGCAGGTGAAGATGAAGTTTGTTCCTGGTCGGAACACGGATATTTTGGGATATCACAATATCTCCTGTTTAATTAATGCATCTTATATACTTGGTAAAGGGTGGAAGGCTCGGCCTTATGCCTGGTGACTTGTTCCACTCTTACCGCCCTAGTTTCCGTCATACCGGTGTTATGTTCCTTGATTTTGCGTTCCTTACATGGTTGGGTGATTTATGGGACCCCCTTAACAGTTCGCTTTGAATAAAACTCCTCCAGCAAGGCCCAACCTTGGTTTTACCATTTGCCACCTAAGCCCTTTTCCCTTGGGTTTTCGTGAGCCCAAGGGTCATGTTTATTACCCCCCCCCCCTGGGCCAGTGCTCGTCGTGAGTGTTGGTCCAACCTGTCAACCGCCGGTGGCCACCAGGGGCAACTCTGGGCTGGCCTACCGGAAGTTTGGACGATCCGGTGTGCCCTGAGAACGAGATAAGCGCAGCTCCTATCGGGATTTGTCGGTGCATCGGGTGGCTTTGCTGGTCTTGTTTTACCATTGTCGAAATGTTTTGCGAACCGGGATTCCGAGACTGATCGGGTCTTCCCAGGAGAAGGTCTATTCCTTCGTTGACCGTGAGAGCTTGTGATGGGCTAAGTTGGGACACCCCTGCAGGGTATACAATCTTTCGAAAGTCGTGCCCGCGGTTATGAGGCAGATGGGAATTTGTTAATGTCCGGTTGTAGATAACTTGACACTTGACCTCTTTAAAATGCATCAACCGGGTGTGTAGCCGTGATGGTCTCTTCTCGGCGGAGTCCGGGAAGTGAACACGGTTTGAGTTATGCTTGACGTAAGTAGTTTCAGGATCACTTCTTGATCGCTTCTAGCTTCTCAACCGATGCGTTGCTTCTCTTCTTGCTCTCACTTGCGTTTGTTAGCCACCATATATGCTTAGTGCTTGCCGCAGCTCCACCATATTACCCCTTACCTACCTATGAGCTTAAATAGTCTTGATCTCGCGGGTGTGAGATTGCTGAGTCCTCGTGACTCACAGATTCTACCAAAATAGATGCAGGTGCCGAGGATACTGGCGCAGATGGCGCAACTGAGCTAAAGTGGGAATTTGATGAGGCCCTTGGTCGTTACTATGTATCGTTTCCAGATGATCAGTAGAGGAGCCCAGTCGGGACGATCGGGGATCTAGCATTTGGGGTTGTCTTCTTTTCATTTGAACTTGACCGTAGTCGGTCTATGAGTGTATTTGAATGATGTATGATCTTAATTTATGTATTGTGTGAAGTGGCGATTGTAAGCCAACTCTCTTTATCCCATTCTTGTTCATTACATGGGATTGTGTGAAGATGACCCTTCTTGCGACAAAACCACCATGCGGTTATGCCTCTAAGTCGTGCTTCAACACATGGGAGATATAGCCGCATCGTGGGTGTTACAAGTTGGTAATCAGAGCCATCCCCTACTTAGGAGCCCCCTGCTTGATTGTTTGCTGGCGATGTTGAGTCTAGAACAAAAATGTTTTGAGTCTTAGGATTATATATATCGGAGAGTAGGATTCTTTTTACTCCTCAGTCCCTTCGTCGCTCTGGTGAGGTCTCCTGACGTAGATGTTTTGACTGTCCTCTTCTCAAATTTCACTAAAAAAAATTTAGGATCACGCGGGTATCTTGAAATCGTTCTGATAGTTTTGTGACGAGAACATTGTTCTTGGTGCCTCCTGACATTTAGGGGTTGTGGCAGTGTCCCGGGGAGTTGAGCTCCGAGATGTTGTCATCACAATTTTATCGTTGCAGTTCTGGAATACCTGAGTTTTGCCGACATCGAAAATCTCTTTTATGCAGTTGTTGGTGAGATAACCCCGATAACCCAGTACTGGGGCGAGCTCGGGAGTATTGCCATAACTCGTATAATGGATGCTTTTCGAAGGTTGAGGTACACGATTTCCGAAGGTTTCTTGGTTATGTGTTGACGGATGGATACAGCTAGATGTAGGGATTGTTAGTTTGAGTGAGATATATTGCTTCCCCTGTATCCCCAACACCTGATTGCATAACCAGAAAGTTTCGAGAGTTTATAGGTGGGATTCAAGTAGCTCTAGCATTTCTTCTCGCAGATATTTGGTTCGTGATTGGGTAATCCTTACCACTTATTTGTTCCAGTTGTACCTTGTTTATTTCATTCATCAATCGCTATTCAAGTGGCTTCTCACCTTAATGGACGTGTGATGTTTACTTTGGAATTCATTCGTTCATCTTTGTTCGAATGTTTATTGTGAAGACTATATGTTGCTATTTCTATCCATTTGATTCAACTTGTCTATCTGTCTATCAAGATGCTAACGGATGTCACCCTCTTCAGGATGGCTCCGCCAATGCGTCAGAATCCGGAACGCAATGATGGGAGTCAGGCGAACCCTCCACCTCCACCTCTGCCTCCGGAGGCATGGCAAGCTTTGATGGCCGCCTTTAACGCCCATGCTCAGATGATGATCCAGCTCATGCAAGAGCGCAACCAAGGTCAAGGCAACCAAGGGAATCAAGGTCAAGGGCAGTTCAATCATCAGCCTCAGTTTCCTACCCTCAACCAATTCCTGGCAAATCAGCCGAAGTCTTTCAGCTACTGTGTCGAGGCCACAGACGCCGATGATTGGCTCGTGGATATCAACAAGCATTTTGAATGCAGCAATGTCAGGCCTGAGGACTATGTCAAGTTCGCTTCTTTTCAGCTCAAGGATCAGGTAGCTGATTGGTTCCAGCAATACAAGGATTCCAGAGGTGGTCAAGTGATTACCTGGACTGATTTCTGTCGGGACTTTAAAGCTCACCATATTCCTACCAGTGTTGTTGAGAGCAAGCGTGAGGAGTTCCGCAATCTCAAGCAAGGCAACATGTCAGTGTACGAATACAACAAGCAGTTTCAGAAACTTGCTCGCTTCGCTAAGCAGGATGTTCCTGATGAGAAAAGTATGATCTATCAGTTCAGAGGTGGCCTTAGAGAGGATCTGCAGTTAGCTCTCGTTCTTGTTGAGCCTACTCAGTTTGATCAATTCTACAATATGGCACTCAAGCAAGAAGGTGCTCAGCTCAAGTGTGAGGCTTCTAAGAAGAGAATCAGGGATGCAGTGCAATCTTCTTCTTCCTCACAAGTGGCAGCTAAGCAGCAGAAGTTTTATCTTCCTCCTCCTCCGTTTCGTCAGCCTTACCAACAGAGGAACTCAGGTGGCCGTGGATCTTCCCACCCACCCAACCCAAGCTATCAGAACAAGTCTCAGTCTCAAGCTCCAAGGCCAAGTGCTCCTTATCACCGTCCGCTCTCAGAAGTGACTTGCAACAAGTGCCAGTAGAAAGGTTACTACGCGAACAAATGCTTAAATCAAAGGCGCCTTCCTCCTCCTCCTCCTGTGAGATCTTCAAGCAATGCAGTGGTCAAGCATAATCCAAAGCATGCTAAGGTGAACATGATGAATGCAGCTCAGGCAGAGGATTCTTCTGACGTGATAATGGGTAATCTTCCTGTTAATGATATTCCTGCAAAAGTCTTATTTGATACTGGTGCATCACATTGTTTCATGTCAAGACCGTTTTTTGCCAAGCATGATTTCACTTCTTCAAATTTGGGTAAACCAATGGCTGTCATTTCTCCGGGTAAACGGTTGAGCTCCAGTTTGGTGGTTCCGGATGTTTCCATCAAGATGGGCGACTATAGATTTCTGTCTTCTCCAGTTGTTCTTGGCGACTCTGATATTTATCTAATTCTTGGGATGGACTGGCTCTCTAAGCACAAGGCTCAGCTTGATTGTGCTGCCAGGCAAATTCAATTGACACACCCTTCTGAGGATGTTATCATCTATGCCGCTCGTGACGAAACCATTCGGTTGTTTTCTCTCAATGAGAAGGGCGAGTTGGATGCTATTTCTCAAATTCCAGTCGTTTGTGAGTACCAAGATGTCTTTCCAGAAGAGCTTCCGGGTATGCCTCCTCATCGGCCAGTCGAGTTCGTTATTGATCTTGAGCCTGGAACAGAACCCATTTGCAAGCGTCCTTACAAGCTTGGACCCAAGGAGCTGAAAGAATTGAAGAAGCAGCTCGATGAACAAGAGCGTCTGGGTTTGATCAGACCGAGTTCTTCCCCATGGGGTTGTGGAGTTCTTTTTGTCCAGAAGAAGGATGGCACGGACCGACTTTGCGTCGATTACCGTCCATTGAACAAGAAGACAATCAAGAACAAGTACCCACTTCCCAACATCAATGAGATTTTCGAGCAACTCAAAGGTGCTAAAGTTTTCTCCAAGCTTGACCTTCGTGTGGGTTATCATCAGATTCACATTCGTGAACAAGATATCCCCAAGACAGCATTCAGAACAAGCTATGGTTCTTATGAATATACTGTCATGTCTTTCGGCCTTGTCAATGATCCTCCAACATTCTCTCGCATGATGAACTTTATCTTCAACCCCTACACCAATGAATTTGTTCTGGTGTATCTCGATGATATCTTGGTCTTCTCCAAGAATAAGCAGGATCATGCCAAACATTTGTGATTGGTGCTCGACAAGCTCAGAGAGCATCAATTCTATGCGAAGTTTTCCAAATGTGAGTTCTGGCTTGATGAAGTTCTTTATCTTGGTCATATCATCTCTGCCAAGGGCATTGCTGTTAATCCCGCAAAGGTTTCTGCAGTTCTGAATTGGGAACCTCCTCAGAATGTCAAGCAGCTCCGCAGTTTTCTCGGTCTTGCAAGCTATTGCCGAAGATTCATTGAGAACTTCTCTAAGATTGCAAAGCATCTTTCCAACCTCCTCCAGAAGCATGTCAAGTATGTCTGGACGCCTGAGTGTGACGTTGCTTTCAACACCCTCAAAGAGAAGCTAGTCACAGCTCCTGTCTTGACTCCTCCTGATGAATCCAAGCCATTCGAAGTTTTCTGTGATGCTTCCCTTCAAGGTCTTGGTGTTGTGTTGATGCAAGAGAAGAAAGTTGTGGCCTATACCTCTCGTCAGTTGAAGCCCAACGAAAAGAACTACCCCACTCACGATCTTGAGTTGGCGGCAGTTGTCCATGCATTGATAACCTGGAGACATCTCTTATTGGGAAGGCAAGTGGACATTTTCACCGATCACAAGAGTCTCAAGTATATCTTCACTCAACCCAACCTTAATCTCAGGCAAACTCGATGGGTCGAAATGATTCAAGAGTACAATCCGAGTATCGAATATACTCCTGGCAAGGAGAATGTGATTGCAGATGCTCTGAGCAGAAAGGCTTATTGCAACAGTCTAATTCTCAAGCTGTTTCAACCGGATCTTTGTGAGGCTTTCCGCAAGCTGAATCTTCAAGTTGTTCCTCGAGGCTTTCTTGCCAACCTCGTAGTCTCTCCTACTTTGGAAGATCAAATTCGTGAGGCACAACTCCTGGATACCATGGTGAAGAAGGTGAAACGTGGTATTGACAAGGGCATTCCTAAATACAAGTGCTATCGCTTGGATGTCAAAGACACTCTTTTCTTTGAGGATCGAATTGTGGTTCCAAAAGGTGATCTGAGAAAAGTCATCATGAATGAGGCACACAATTCCCTCCTATTCATTCATCCTGGAAGTACAAAGATGTACCATGACCTCAAGTAGTCATATTGGTGGACTCGAATGAAGCGAGAGATTGCTCAATTCGTGAATGAATGTGATGTCTGCAGAAGAGTGAAAGCAGAACACCAATGACCAGCTGGTCTCCTCCAACCTCTTGCTATTCCGGAATGGAAGTTTGACCATATCGAGATGGACTTCGTGACTGGTTTTCCTAAGTCCAAGCGTGGAAATGATGCTATCTTCGTTGTCATTGACAAGCTTACCAAAGTGGATCATTTCCTTCCTATCAAAGAATCTGTCACAGCAGCTCAGCTGGCAGAGCTATACACCTCCAGAATTGTCTCCTTGCACGGTATTCCACAATTGATATCTTCAGATCGTGGAAGCATCTTCACTTCTAAGTTCTGGGACTCTTTTCAGACGGCCATGGGCACCAACATTCATTTCAGCACAGCTTTCCATCCTCAAACAAGTGGCCAAGTCGAGCGAGTCAATCAAATCCTTGAAGATATGCTCAGGGCTTGTGTCATCTTTTTCGATATGAAGTGGGAAGTTTGTCTTCCATATGCCGAGTTCTCCTACAACAACAGCTTCCAAGCAAGTTCGGGCAAGGCCCCATTTGAAATTCTCTATGGCAGAAAGTGTCGTACTCCTCTCAACTGGTCTGAGACAGGTGAACGCCAACTTCTTGGCAACGACTTGATCACAGAAGCCGAAGAAATGTGCAAAGTCATTCGTGAGAATCTCAAAGCCGCGCAATCGCGACAGAAGAGTTACTATGATAGCAAGCACCATGATTTGGCTTTTGAAATCGAAGACCATGTCTACCTCCGCGTCTCTCCAATGAAAGGCACTCATCGCTTCGGTATCAAAGGGAAGCTTGCCCCTAGATACGTGGGTCCTTTCAAGATCATTGGCAGAAGAGGAGAGCTCGCCTATCAACTTGAGCTTCCATCCAACTTTGCAAACGTGCACGATGTGTTTCACGTGTCACAGCTTCGCAAGTGCTTCAAGACTCCTGAGCGCACTATCAACTTTGAAGAAATTGACCTCCAAGAAGATCTCTCTTATCATGAGCACCCCGTTGCTATTCTTGAAGAAACCGAGCGCAAGACTCGCAACAAGTCAATCAAATTCCTGAAAGTGAAGTGGTCACACCATTCCGACCGAGAAGCCACCTGGGAGCGCGAGGATCACCTCCGTTCCGAATATCCGGAGTTCTTTCAGTCCTAGATCTCGGGACGAGATCCTCTTGTAGTGGTGGAGTGTTGTAACACCCCGGATGTAACTTTCCATCTTTGTAACTCCAACTCTTGCCATTTTCGGCTATGTGATATGATATTCCCTCCGTGGTTGGGTTTTGTCTTTTGTTTTGCATTTTATTCATGCCATGCATCTCATATCATGTCATCATGTGCATCTCATTTGCATACGTGTTCGTCTCATGCATCCGAGCATTTTCCCCGTTGTCCGTTTCGCAATCCGACACTCCCATGTGCACCGGCGCACCCCTCTTGTCTATTTTCGTGTGCGGGTGTTGAACGTTCTCTGAATGGACCGAGCCTTGCCAAGTGGCCCTGGTATAGCACCGGTAGACCACCTGTGAAGTTTCGGGTCATTTGGAGCTCGTTTGGTACTCCAACAGTTAACCGCACTCCCGCAAAGGCCTCTTTTGTGTTGCAGCCCAACACCCCTCCAAAACAGCCCAATAACCCATCTAAGTCACTTCCATGCTCTCCGTCATCGGATCACGATCGTGTGGGCGAAAACCGCACCCCATTTGGAGTCTCCTAGCTCCCTCTACCTATAAATATGTGCACTCCCCCGAAATTCACGGGCAACCCCTAGACGAAATCCCTCCTCCGCCGCCGGACACGTCCGGATCGGACCGGACGATTCCGTCCGCGGCCGCCCGTCCAACTGCAGCGCGCCACATGGCGGGCCGCGCCCTACATCGCCGCCGGCCGCGCCAGGCCCGGGAGACCCAGCGCCGGCC
>NC_057804.1:316692470-316908618 GCF_018294505.1 Triticum aestivum | reverse complement strand
CTCTCCGCCGCTTCCGCCCGGCCGCCGCGCCGCCCCGCGCCCTCGTCGCCGCTCCGCCGGCCGCCCCTTCCTCAATCTCCGGCGAGCCGCCCTCGCCTCGGTTCGCGCGCCCCGGATCCAGATCCGGTCTCGGTTGACTTCTCCCCTTCGATTTTCGTCTAAGTCATTTTCTGTGATAATTTTTGTTGCATCTTCATCGCATCACATCTTCGCACTCGTGGCTCCGTTTTGGACGTGTAGCATACCACATTGTTCGCCTCGAAGAGTACATCATTTCTTCTCATTGCATTATTTTCATTTGAGCTCATCTTGATGCCCGAAATGCTGTTTGAAGAGGGCTTCATAATGTTAGTTTCAGAATCTTATCAGCACGAGCTCTTTTGTCATTTTTGCCATGATTGATGTGTGCATCCTATGGACTTGGTCCCTAAATGTGTTTTGAACTAGGCTATGTCTTCTTTATAGAGGTGCTTACCATGTATTTTTTTGATCAATGTGGTGACTAGCACAAGCATGCAAACTAGGCTTCGTGATGATGCTGATTTTAGTTCCTGTTCTCCTGTAATTTTGATGCCATGTAAACATGTTGCTACAGAGAGATACATGCATAATTTGAGATACTTCAGTAAGGGTGTTTTGAAAATATGGTTATGCTCTATCCAACCATGGTCCTGGTTGCAATTATGGAGTAGTCTAGCATGTCATTTTCGTGCTCTACTTTTGCTTCAAAATGTTTCCTGGCGGATTGTTTACATGTTATTCAATTTGGCCGAGGTTGTTGTAGTTGATCCGGATATGCTATGATGTTGTTTCTTGCCATGTATATCTTCTATGTCATGTCTTCTTAATGGATGTATGCTTAGTTTATCA
The DNA here is from genome assembly GCF_018294505.1 of Triticum aestivum. Lineage (NCBI taxonomy): Eukaryota > Viridiplantae > Streptophyta > Magnoliopsida > Poales > Poaceae > Triticum > Triticum aestivum. The sequence goes on along the minus strand of NC_057804.1, from coordinate 316,907,748 downwards.
TGAGATGCTCTGTAGTGAGTGCATCGAGCTCACGAAGGTGCCTTCGCAATTATGCCAATGCCATGCTTTGTTTGCTGAATCTGTTAACGAAACTTGCTATGTTTACGTGGGTGCCATCATATTTTCTGATCCTTTTTGGCTTGTGGTCAGTAAGGGACTTTTGATCTATGCTTTGAGTAGATTCATTCCATGCCTTAGTTTGCTATTATAAGTTCCTGTAGCATGTTGATAACCTGCTCTGAACATTGCTTCGTGATGTTGTTTATGCCATGTCCACCCTGATATTTTTTGCAATTTATCCATGCTTGTTTGAACCTGTTATAATGTGATTTAGCCATAGCTCAGTGTTCCTCTTTTGTAAAGCATCTCCTGTAGATCACTGCCATATGCTTTGTTTTCATGTTGGGGTGCTGTAGCATAGTTTCTTGTTGCATGCTAAGTAGCATCATGCTGTTAATCGCAACTTTGTGTCATTCTTGTCTTGCTTGCCATTTGCAAACCGTGCATCCGTTCCCGGTGATCTTTATATCGATTTCAACTGAAATCATCTCATCTTTCCAGCGGCATACTTGGTTTGCCAAGTTGATGCCTTGTTCATATTTTCCTCCCGAAGCACGCATATGCATTGCATATCACATCTCGCATATCATGACATGTATTGCATCATGTTGCTTGTGCATTGCACAGTGATTTATTGTGGTTCCTTTGCTTGTGTTCTTGCTTTGGGTAGAGCCGGGAGACGAGTACGTGCACGAGGAACCTGTTGAGAACGCTTACGAGGATCCAGCCTTTGACAACTTTGAGAACCTTGCAGGCAAGATGATCATACCTTCGATATCACTTCTATCTCTGCTTGCTAGTACTCGCTCTATCACTATGTTAGCTCTACCTGCCTTTGTTTACCATGCCTCCCTGTTGCCATGTCAACCCTCTAACCAACCTGACCTAGCAACTGTTGTTTGGCTATGTCACCGCTTTTGCTCAGCCCCTCTTATAGCGTTGTTAGTTGCAGGTGAAGATGAAGTTTGTTCCTGGTCGGAACATGGATATTTTGGGATATCACAATATCTCCTGTTTAATTAATGCATCTTATATACTTGGTAAAGGGTGGAAGGCTCGGCCTTATGCCTGGTGACTTGTTCCACTCTTACCGCCCTAGTTTCCGTCATACCGGTGTTATGTTCCTTGATTTTGCGTTCCTTACACGGTTGGGTGATTTATGGGACCCCCTTAACAGTTCGCTTTGAATAAAACTCCTCCAGCAAGGCCCAACCTTGGTTTTACCATTTGCCACCTAAGCCCTTTTTCCTTGGGTTTTCGCGAGCCCAAGGGTCATCTTTATTACCCCCCCCCGGGCCAGTGCTCGTCGTGAGTGTTGGTCCAACCTGTCAACCGCCGGTGGCCACCAGGGGCAACTCTGGGCTGGCCTACCGGAAGTTTGGACGATCCGGTGTGCCCTGAGAACGAGATATGTGTAGCTCCTATCGGTATTTGTCGGCGCATCGGGTGGCTTTGCTGGTCTTGTTTTACCATTGTCGAAATGTTTTGCGAACCAGGATTCCGAGACTGATCGGGTCTTCCCGGGAGAAGGTCTATTCCTTCATTGACCATGAGAGCTTGTGATGGGCTAAGTTGGGACACCCTTGCAGGGTATACAATCTTTCGAAAGTCGTGCCCGCAGTTATGAGGCAGATGGGAATTTGTTAATGTCCGGTTGTAGATAACTTGACACTTGACCTCTTTAAAATGCATCAACCGGGTGTGTAGCCGTGATGGTCTCTTCACGGCGGAGTCCGGGAAGTGAACACGGTTTGAGTTATGCTTGACGTAAGTAATTTCAGGATCACTTCTTGATCGCTTCTAGCTTCTCAACCGATGCGTTGCTTCTCTTCTCGCTCTCACTTGCGTTTGTTAGCCACCATATATGCTTAGTGCTTGCCGCAGCTCCACCATATTACCCCTTACCTAACTATGAGCTTAAATAGTCTTGATCTCGCGGGTGTGAGATTGCTGAGTCCTCGTGACTCACAGATTCTACCAAAATAGATGCAGGTGCCGAGGATACTGGCGCAGATGGCGCAACTGAGCTGAAGTGGGAATTTGATGAGGCCCTTGGTCGTTACTATGTATCATTTCTAGATGATCAGTAGAGGAGCCCAGTCGGGACGATTGGGGATCTAGCATTTGGGGTTGTCTTCTTTTCATTTGAACTTGACCGTAGTCGGTCTATGAGTGTATTTGAATGATGTATGATCTTAATTTATGTATTGTGTGAAGTGGCGATTGTAATCCAACTCTCTTTATCCCATTCTTGTTTATTACATGGGATTGTGTGAAGATGGCCCTTCTTGCGACAAAACCACCATGTGGTTATGCCTCTAAGTCGTGCTTCGACACGTGGGAGATATAGCCGTATCGTGGGTGTTACATCAAGTTGTTAGAAATGCAAATGGCCTCACTAGACCTATCAACTATCACACTCTCTCTATGTGGTGGTTCACTCACTCCCTCAAGGTAGGTGCACTCAAACTCACATATGGTGGAGTCACTCATCTCACTCAAGTTGTGGGGGTTGTGGCTCTCCTCACATGGAATTTGTGGCAACACATCATATTTGGGGCTAGTGGTGAAGTCACTCTCACTCTCAATATGGTGGCAAAAGTCACTCAAGTCATCATACGTCGCCGTGGTCGTAGGGAAAATCCCATGCTCAACCATCTCGTTATCATCGCCGTGGATGAAGGCCGAAGATGGAACATCATCACTCTTGCCTCCAAAGATGGAAGCATCATCCTTGCTCGCCACCTTGTCGCTCGCCTCCAAAGCTTTGTCCTTAAAGGTCTCCGTAGTTGTACTTGTCGCCGCACCATCTTGAAAAAGAGTCAAGGTAGACTGGGCATCATCAATGCCACAAAGAGGGATGGCGGTGAAGTCACACTTGGGAGCATCGTCTTGGAGCTTGTCGGGCTTGGACATCTTGGTGGTACTATCCTCATGCTCGTTCTCATGGACCTTGGTCGCCGCAAAGTTTGCTTGGGGTGGAGAAGCCTTGGCCTTCATGAGTTCTTGTTCCACCTTGAGAGCACCAATGTAGTAGTCGTCGATGGACTTGTAGTTCTGGAGGAAGATGGTCTTGGAGATGTCGTAGTGCAATCCCATCATGAAGTGGAACTTCATCGAAATGGGGTCGTCCACGCCGGCTCATCGCAAGGCAATCTTCATCTCCTTGAAGTACGCGTCAATGGACTTGGATCCTTGGATGGTGTTCTCCAATTGGCGTAGAAGTTGTTCCGTGTAGGTAGGAGGCACGAACTCTCGCCGCAAAGCTCTCTTCGTCTTGGGCCAACTCATGTCATAGTACTCTGAAGGTGTTTGAAGCCACCATGCCGATGCGCAGTCGTGGAAGTTTCTTGTGGCGCACTTCACTTGATCTTCGGGACAGACTTGATGTAGCTTGAGGTAGTCGTCCATTAAGCGCTCCCATTCGAGATACTCCTCGGGTTCTTGTGTTCCATAGAAAGGAATCGCGTGGTCGATGTCGAGGTCGTAGTAGCTTGTGGAAGTCGCGGACTTGAGCTTGGGGAGCTTCTCTTGAGCATAGTCTTGAGGTGCTTGTTGGCGAAGATGCCCTTTGTCCGTAGGCGAAGATGCCTTGAAGTCACTTGGCAAAGATGCCAACGGTTTTGAAGACGCTGAAGCCTTGAGGTCGATGTCGCTGCTCTGTATAGCCCGTGCGCACGGGGGTGCTGGAGGCCATGTGCACGGGGTCCTGTGTGCACGGGGGTCGAAGGCCCGTGGGCACGGGGGTGGCAGAGAAGCCAACTCTCGTCCAGTAGTGTTCTCTTCAAGGTCTTGTTGATTCCGATGCTTGTGTGTACTTGCTGGAGATGGTAGCATGGAAGTCTTTGCACTTGGGCGTCTTCTCGAAGATGAGGACGGTCGCTTGTAGGACTTGATGAGGGCTTTGATCTCCTCCATGCGCTTGTCCATCTTGGCGTCGGATTTGTTGTTCGTGGCATCGAACTCGTTGTTGTTGTTGTAGACCGAAGGAGAAATGCCTTGCCTATCCATCACAAGATTCGAGTAGAGGTGAGTAGGAAACGAGATAAACAATACCAAGTTACCTTTTCCCAAAGTTGAGGATGTATCTCATTTCACTGAATGTGAGATGAAAGAATAGTGGAATTGGTATCGGACTTGTTCACTCACACCTATCAAGTAAAGCTTATGGTATAGCTCAGTGAGGATAGTGGCACAAAAATTTAATGCAAAATGTTAGCAAGAGTCAATAATGTTGGAAAAGATTCACAAATTCGCAAGTGAAACAAGTAGACCAATAGCAATATGTGGTACACGGAAACACACACACGGATAGATAAATGGGGTCGTGCAACCAAGGAATGAGCTCAAAATGTGGAATCCATGGAAAACGCTCGGGTTGCACAACTCAAGAGAAACGCTAGCACGATTGCTCAATCGGCGGATACGACACTTGTGCACAACCTATAAGATGCAAAATGGATAAACTTCTATCCCAAGTATGCTATGTATGTATGGTTCCCGGTGGGGTATGATGCTATGGCACTTGCTTACAAGCTTCTTTGCTCTCTTTCTTTTGCTTAAAAGCTTTATTTTTTTCTCTATGGCCACTTTTGCACAATGCACAAACCAAGATAGCAAATACGTATATGCGGGAACAAACTTGTGACACGAGATATGATACCAATATATGCACCACGATGATATGGTATGTATGATATGGTAAGTATGATCACTAATGTGCACAAGTAACGTTGCCGGCAATACTCAAATGGCTAGTCTCGATAGGCAAGTAACGCAAAATGGGCTAGGGGTTATCAATGCAATTTGCAAGGGAATATACAATGGCGTCGTCGAGGTTACCGTCCTTTGCGATGATGAGTGGCGGTGTTCTTGATGTAGACACCAAGATGATGTAGACCCGTCCCTAAGTAGCCGAAACACCTTAGGAAATGGTAAAAAACCGCAAACTCAAAATCTCAAATGACAAATGTCAAATGGTGGTAGTGGAAATGGCAATGTGGAGTGGTGGTGGTGGTGGTTGATGAAGAAGCAATCGTCCCTAAGTAGCCGAAACACCTTAGGAGACTCATGTCACTCCTCAAGCAACCACTAATGCTAAGGGGATGAAGATGGGTTAGGTTGCGAAAGTCGATGGTGGTGTAGCGGATGATATGGTGGAGGGCCTAGGCAATCTTGCCAAAATGACGAACTTTTGGTGGAGTCAAATGGTGTTGGAACCTATCTAGGTGGATGGTGGATGTCAATAGCTACTCAACGAGCTAAAGAACGCGAAAATCAGACTCCGGATGTGGAAGTTATGGGCAAAACTGTGAAGTGCACGCGGCTGACCTGGGGGGTCGTGCGCACGGGGGTAGGAGCCCGTGGGCATGGGGTCCCGTGCGCACGGTACACACACCGAGGGCACAGGGTCACCTGGGACTCGCGGGTTTGGTGGAATTCTTGGCGATTTGGGCTCCAAATGGATGGATCTCGTGGCTGGGGAGTAGCTGGGGTGGAAGGGGGTGGTATGGGGTGAGTGGGAGGTCGAAGGAATAGCGGCCGAAGCGCACTATAAGGGCCGTGCGCACGGGGTCTGGCTGGCCCGTGGGCACGGGGGGGCGTGTGCACGGGGTCCCGATGGCCCGTGCGCCCGGGGTCCTGTGAGAGCGGGCGAACTGCTCTGGATCAGTGGCGAAACTCGAATTTGAGGTCAAAAACGAAAGGTGGAAGGAAGGGGAAGATGGTAGAGGGGTGAATCTTCTTGCTAAACACCAAATTCATGGATCAAATCCAACAAAATCTCATCAAACCAACAAATCACAAAAAAAATTGGGGCTATTTTTGGTGGGGATTTTCGGATTTAGGACGAAATCACACAAAACTAGGCTAGAAAACAAAGAGGGGGGCTCCAATTTCGTGATCAACCATGGCTCATGATACCAAGATGATATACGGTGGAACCCTAGGTGAAGATCTTTCACAAATTGGAGGGGAATCCCCAAGAACAAGATGAACAAAAGAGGGAAAACAAGAGGAACACTCAAGAACAAGTCAAATCACACATCCACTAGACAATCAAACACATAAGATCCACAAGGTACATGAACAACAAAGGGAAATAAGATACATGGTAGAGTTCATCCCAAATCCTATGAAGGAGATGAGGGCTTGATGATCTAGATAGATCCTTCCCTCAAGGGGGTCTTCATCCACTAGGGATCTTCTCCAATGGAGGCCTTGAACTCCAATGGAGTGGAATCCCACAAGGGGAGGTACATGAGCTTAGCTCTAGTGTTTAGATCTAATCTTAGCTAAGTCTAAATGGAGGAGATGAAGGAGTATATATAGTCCTAGGCAAAGAGAGGGATAAGTGGGGGCGAAATGGTAAAACAAGGGCAAAGCCCACAGCATCACACAGGGGGCCCCGTGTGCACGGGGTAAGTGGAGCCCGTGTGCACGGGGTATCCAGGGACCGAACGCAAGGGCTCGTACGCACGGGGTCCGTGAGGCCCGTGGACACGGGGGTCCCGTGGGCACGGTACACGCCCGTGCGCACGGGGTCTTCAGGACCGCCAGCCTGGGAGGCCCGTGGGCACGGGGTCGGAGAGGCCCGTGCGCACGGGGTCGCCTGGGAGCTGCTGCCTTCTTCTTGGCGCTTCTTTCTCCGCTTCCAGGCTTCCCTCTTGGATGGTGTAGATGTTCTCTTGCGCTTGGACTCCTCCATGATGAATGTGTAGCTCCGCTCACACCTAATTGTGCACACGAGAGAGGGGTCAAGTAGTATACCATCGTCGAAGGGTACAAGTGAACACGTGTAAAGGAGATGATTCACCTTTGTATGCATGAAGTAGATGTGGCACATGTCACTTGCCAAATGGACTCTTGACATGGTGATGTCCATAGGATGCTCCGCATCAAGAACTATGCTCGAAGCTTCAATTGGTCAAGAGGAAGCACCCGCACCCCTACAAGGTTCAATGGCTAAGTGACTCCGGCACTATACGAGTTGAGCATACGTTCCAAGTCTCCTTCAAAATTGGTGCATATGAAGACACTTTGGAGTGTGATGTGGTCCCAACGACCGTTTTCCACCTCTTTCTTGGTCGACCATGGCAATTCGACCATGGTGTCATCCACAATGGGCGTACCAATCACTATAGCTTCAAGATGAAAGGGAAGGAATATGTGCTACGACCTATGTCTCCTAGTCAAGTGATAGCCGACAAGCAAGCCACCCACCATAGAGAGAAGAATGAGAAAGTGAGCCACCCAAACATGAGTGAGAGCAACAAGCCAAACTTGAGCGCCTCTTCGCCTAGAGAGAAAAACCTCATACTATTCACCACAAAAAGTGAGATGAGAGAAGTGTGTGAGAACCCATCGAGTGTGATGCACTTTGTCCTTGTGTGCAAGGATGGAGAACCAAAAACTAACACCATTCAGGAGCTACCTTTGGTGTTTCAATCTCTTTTGCAAGAATTTCAAGATGTTTTCCCCCAATGAGCTACCTCCGGGTCTACCTCCTCTACGAGGCATTGAGCATCGAATCGACCTCATCCCTGAAGCGCCACTTCCAAACAAAGCTCCATACCGTGTCAATCCTGAAGAAACCAAGGAGATTCAACGGCAAGTACAACAACTAATCAACAACGGTCATGTACGTGAAAGCTTAAGCCCTTGTGCCGTTCCGGTTATACTTGTGCCTAAGCCCGATGGAAGTTTCCGCTTGTGTTCCGATTGTAGACCTATAAATACTATTACCATTCGCTATAGGCATCCCATTCCTCGCTTAGATGATATGCTTGATGAACTTAGTGGAGCTAACTTTTTCTCAAAAATTGATCTTAAAAGTGGCTATTACCAAATCCGCATTCAAGAGGGTGATGAATGGAAAACTGCTTTCAAAACCAAATTTGGCCTATATGAGTGGTTAGTTATGCCTATGGGTTTATCGGAGGCTCCCAGTACGTTCGTGCGTTTCATGCATTATGTGTTTCGCCCTTATATTGGAGTCTTTGTTGTGGTTTACTTCGATGATATTCTTGTGTTTAGCAAAACCATGAAAGAACATCTTGATCATGTTAGGGCTGTTTTACAAACACTTCGCAAGGAAAGTCTTTATGCCAACATGAAAAATGCACATTCATTGTTGACAAAGTGGTTTTCTTGGGTTTCGTTGTATCTTCCAAGGGTGTCTATGTTGATGAAACTAAAATTGAAGCAATTAAAACTTGGCCCCAACCCAGCAATTTGCAACGAGTGCGTAGTTTTCTTGGTCTTGCAGGTTTTTATCGTCGCTTTGTGAAAGACTTTAGCACTATTGTCGCTCCTTTGCATGCTTTGAGTAAGAAGAATGCTCCTTTTGTTTGGGTATCTTTGCAATCCACCGCTTTTGATGAGCTCAAGTCTTTGCTTACTCATGCCCTGATTCTTGCTTTGCCCAATTTTGATAAAACTTTTGAGGTTCATTGTGATGGGAGCTCCAAGCCTGGAGCAACTCTCTGGAGCAGCAAGTGGAACTGCGCCAGGCAGCCCTTGTATCGCTGAAGGAGGCTTCCGTCGACCAGGTGGAGCTCTTGAAGCGCGAGGAGGCGCTGGCGCTAGAGGCCGCCAAGCGCAACCTTGACCTCGAGCGATTGGAGACGAGGGAGCGCCTGGTGACCCAGGCGGAGGATGACGTCGCCGTGCACGAAGCCCGAGTCTAGGAAGAGGTCGACCGCCGCGTGGCGGAAGCTCGCTCGGCCCTCGAGCGCTAATACGAAGCGAGGTTGGAGCTGATCAGGGCCGAAGCTGAGGGTAGGACCATGGCCCTCAGGGCCAAACTGGCTGAAGTGACGCGGGGTGCGGACTCCTCCGCAGCCGCCCTTCGCATAGCGCAGGCGAAGCTGGCCTCTTCCCGCGCCGAGCTGCTTCTTCTCCAACAAAGGGTTGATGGTGCCGAGGCCATCGCTCGGCGGAATGAGGACGAGATCCGTCAGCGGCGGATTCTGGAGCACGAGCATGCCCCCATGCTCCGAACGCTCGGGGAAAGGGCTAACACAGCCTTGAGCAACATTTGCGAGGTTCCCGCCAAGGAGCCGCATGAGACCAACTATGCCAGCAACCTCCAGTATTTCACCGACGTGGTGATGCTTCTGGAGAACCGCTCCTAGAGGTCTTGTTGGCTTGTCGAGGAGAGGATCCGAGCCTTGCTCGGGCGCGCCTTCTCCTGTGTCTTCAGCTATCTGCAGGACAGGGACCCCCACTTCGATTCCGATGCCGCCATCGCACCGGTGCCCGTAGCCATCCGGGGCGACCTGGCGCAATGGGTGGAGGACAACGTGGACGCCCTCGTCAAGGCCTTCGCGTCTGATGATGACGGCGTGATCGTGGCCGCTGATGAGGGCGGCATTGTGGACGGGCCTGGCGCTAACGGAGGTGCTGGTGGTGGTGGTGATGATGTCAGTGACGCCAGCGACGCCTGTGGAGGTGCCCCAGAAGACGCGGTGAGTGATATGTCCGACTGATCGTATGACGCCGTTGTTTACCCTGCATGAAGAAGGCTCGGGCTTGGCCCCGAAGATTGTAAGAGCAATTTGGGAGGGGAAGCCCCTCATGTAATGATTTGCGATCAATACCCTGGTAAGCATAATGCTGCGTGTGAGCTTAGCTACTGGCCCGGTGATGGGTCGGCTGACTTGTTTACCTTTTGGCCCCGACAAGTCCCGAGCAGGCCTGCGGGGGCCGCAGAGCTTCGAGTGTCTTCTAGGTGAACCCATTGATCATGTGATGAGAACCTCCGGAGAGTGTGCGGCGACAGCGGTCCGGATTGTAGGTGTGCTCGATCTGGTCCGGCTCGCGAGGGGCTCACGAGGGAAGGCGGCTGACACTAACTTTGGACGCAAAGCGGAAACCAGAACACGAGAGATTGCTCGAACGAGACTAAACACCCCTTCCCCAAACACACGCAAGTCTCAAGCTTAAATCCAACTGAAATTCAGATCGAAGAAACTCGTCAACAGAGGAAAAGGCAAAAAGCAAAAAGCCGCGTCTGGCACCTAGTCTAGTCTTCGACGTCTTCTCACCAGCGCGGAGCTAAGTGCTGCCACTAGGCGTGGGCGGGAGCCCCCGAGGCCCGAGGGCGGCTCTCCGGAGACTCCGGGGCGTGTACAGCCCCACTCATTATTACGTGAGAGTGTCACAGGGCGGCAAGCTTCGCAGGCACTGGGCCTTCTTCACAAGTACCGGCCTTGCTTCATATCACCAGACGAGGGCCCCGCCTTGCGCCACACTCTACCGCCATTGACGGCGGCCGGAGACCAAGGACGATGCCAATGGGATAGAGCGATCGCCAGCGGTTCCCCCGGCAACCACGGGTCCTCTGCTGGGGGCAGGCCCTAAGGCACCTCCCCGGTAGAGGGCCTACCTCCTGAGAACGCCTTGCGCCGAGAGCCGCGGGGACGAACCCGAATCTCGGCCCCTCTCCTGCAGCCCCCAATGCCCTCCTCCCGAGGGGTAAGAGGCTGCAGGATTGGGGCAGCCATCTGCTGCGGCGACCTGTACCTCCTGCGACCCATGGTTAGCATAAGCTTGCTCCTGAGGAATTAGTGGTACCAGATAGTTGCTGCCACCGGCGCGATCGTCGTGGCCCTCTTGGGCTTCCTGAAAGAGCTCATCTTCTGGTGTCTCCTCGCCCCATCCTGGCCAGAGGAACGAGCCATGGTCTTCTTCCATTGCGTACTCTCGATCCACCATGTGGGGCACATAAGCTTCTGGGGCCACCGCCCCGCGGTTCTCGCCGTAGTGCCCCACATGCCATGCAGTCCGGCCTGGTGCGTTGTCTTGAGGGTGGCGGCGTGGTGGTCCGCTGAGGCCGAAGGTCGCGGCATGCACTCCTTCGTCGACCGGAGATGGGGCCGGCGCGACTTGATGCCCGGTGCTGATGGCCGGGTTGGCGTTGAGTAGGGCCTGGAGTCCGCCCGGAGTTGCGTGATCACGTATGGGGCCGCCATACGACCCGCCCTGGATCTGGGGTGGTAGCTGGACGCAGAAAGGAGGTGCTCCCGAGGCGGCGGCGGTCCGGAGCTCGGCTACTCGCTCCAACAACACGTCGCGGCCGCCCTCCAGCAGCCGGCACCGTAGCAGCTCTCGGGCCACCGTGAGCGCGGCCCTGGAGTTCGTCTGCTCCCGAAGGGTGTGCGGAACTGTGGCCGCGGCGTGGTTCGAAGCTCTTGCTGCTGACCGCACCTGCCACGGTGTGAGGGCAGGCGGCGTTTGGTTGCGTCGCCCGCGCCCCGCACCGCCCTGCGGAGCGCGAGCTGCCTGAGGCGCAAGGTTGAGGTCACCCTGGGCTGGCGGCACGGCGTGGGCGGGCCACACCGCCCAGCGGTCGGTGTTGGTTGTCGGGTCGCTTGACATCTGAATGGTGAGGCGATGAAATGCGAGGCGGCGGAAGAAGGATTCCGGCGCACCCCTACCTGGTGCGCCAAATGTCGGATTTCGGGTTCCAGCAAACCCTTGATGTTCGAACACTGGGGTGCGCACGAAGATCTTTCCCCTACCAGCTCACATGTCAAAGTCTCGCAAAGGATCTAGGCTAGAAAGAAGAACACACAAGGGACACAAGATTTATACTGGTTCAGGCCACCATTGTGGTGTAATACCCTACTCCGGTGTGTGGTTTGGTGGATTGCCTCAGGGGCTGATGATAAACAATACAAAATGGAGAACAGCCTCGCGAGGGGCTGTTCTTGAGCTGGTGCGATGAACTGCTCGGGTGAGTTCGATCGCCTCTCTCTAGTCTATGTGTGATATGGATCCGATCCCCCCTCTCCTTTGTGGTGGCTAGTCCTATTTATAGTGGGAGGCCCGGCGCCAACAATTGGCCATTTTGAAGGGGAACATCTAGTACACTTATCCTGACTAAAGTTGGTCTTCGGCTGCAAAAGGCTCTGACGATGACGCCGTCCTGGGCTCCACGATGACCTCCATCCTGCCGCTCTGCTGGTCTTGGTCTTGTTGCACCGAAACGGTAACCTTTGCCTGAGGCCTTGGCCTATGCTTGCCCCCTTTGCACCGAAGGGGAAACAAGGACACTGCACAGGCCGGCGCTCGCCTGGCGCCCGCCTGGCCTCGATCATCATGGCCTTCGTCACGGGATCCTCGCGAGGTACCCTTGCCTTGATCTCTTCGCCTCCTCGCGAGCCTGCCTGATGAGGCTGTTCCTGAGGAAGCTTCCTGTCATCCGCCCCGCGAGGCTTGGCCCCTCGCAAGGGTCTTGAGCTTGAGCTGATGAAACTGGGCTGCACTCGGCCCCCCACTTGAGCCACGCTGCAGGCCGCAGACAGGCAAGTCTAGGGAACCCCGTTCCCAGAACGCCGAAAGCGTAGATGGGCATTCTCTCACATAATGACCTCCATCCTTGCAACAACGACAAATAATATCATGTGTTTGCGCTGTTGATGCCATGGATGAAGAAGAGTTCTGTGCGGAACCGGAAGGTGTACTCCTGGCAGATGGTGGTGGTGGTGCCTATTTTCATGTATCTCGGTTAGAATTGGTGGCTGAAGTCAGTGGTGCTGCAGTAGGACGTGTGGGAGCAGAGGATGTACATGGTGTCCATGATGAAGTTCGACCTGCAGAAAAATTAGTTTGCACCCTGTCGATCCTGCACTTCACGTTCAGCTTTACAAGCAAGATGGAATAAATGATTAATATTATTATACTCCTTATACTCTATAATGGTCTGAATCTCTTTATTTAATCCACCCATAAAACATGCAAGCATAGATTCATTATCTCAACAATACCACACCTAATCATGTCAGTTTGTAATTCCTAATAATACTCCTCTACTGAATTTTTTCCTTGTCTCAAACGCTTTAATTTTTGAAGTAATTCGCGTTGATAATATGGTGGAACCCAACGAGTACGCATAGCAGTTTTTAAAGCAGCCCAAGTAGTAGGGATATTATCATGATATAATCTACAATGTTTAGACCACCAAACAGAAGCAAAACTAGTGAATTCACAAACAGCAGCAGCAACACGTCTCTCCTCAGGATATTGTAAGCATGTGAAACGTTATTCAGTTTCTAACTCCCAAGTAAGATATACATCAGGAATGTATCTACCCTAAAATGGTGGAATATTCAATTTCAGTGTAGGAATATGGTCATAATTTCATACCAGAGGTGGAGCTGCGGCCCTACCATTGTGATTATATGCCTGAGGTCGACCTACTGGTGGTGGTGTTGGTGGTTGCACGTAGTTTTGATTTTGATCAACCTCATCTTCGTAATAGTCCTCCACCTCTGTAGTAGCAGCAGGAGCTACATAAGCATCAACAACAGTAGCAGCGGCACCAGAATTTTGTTCTAGCTCAAGAGGAACACAGCCCGTTCGGCGGAGGGCTGTTTCACGACGTGGAGGTGGTGGTTGTTGTTGTAATGGTGTAGCAGATGCAGGTAGTGGTTGTGGAAGACGCGTGAGTACTTCACCGAACTTGGCGTCCAACTTGGCGTCAATTGTCTTCTCAACGTCATCAATCCTCTCCAATGCCTTCCAAAGCTAGCCATGACGTCTTCCACCTGTTGACTCAACATTTGCTGAAATTTATCATGAAAAGCTCCTTCTTAGTCATGTTCTCCCAGTCAATCTCGTCGGCTTGTGGTACTGCCATGGTTAGCTGTAATAGAAACACAAAAGAATATGATCCTACAGACTACTAGAAAGTGGCAGCATGTCACAAATCCGTCAAGCAAATATAAAATACTTACTAGTTCTTACCTAGCAGCAGGTGGTGATCAACAACAGTTGTAGTCAAAAACTCTCTAAGCTTGGATAGAGCGATTATCGGGGAGAGTCAAACGCACGACGTAGGTGTATGTGGAGCTGGGAAGGCTTATAATATGGTAGCAAAAAGGGTCAACAATAATCAATCTAGAGATGCAAAGTTGAATACATGCTCAACGATGATATGGTGCTGGTCCTAGGCGAGACTGTACTAGAGATGCGAGCTTAGAACACTAACAAAATCACGGCGTGGCACGGAAACAAGGGACAAACACACTCCGTATTTTTTTCGCTCTTTTTTGCGCTCTTTTTTTTTGCGAAAATTCACTATAATGGCGAGTGTCTCAAAACTCTTCCCAAGTCAAAGTAACAGGACATGCACAATTTTTTTTGACTATTTTTTTCAGTAATCGGGGCAACGACGACAAAAAAGTGTAACAATAAATCGCTATGATGGCGAGTGTCTCAAAACGCTCCTTCGGACCTAAAAACAGGATAGGGAAAAATATTTTTGCTCGCCGATTTTTTCGAAATCTACTCAGGAAAGGACAGACGAATCAGAAAATAGATGGATCTCGAAAACAAACCTAATAGGAAAAGAAATCGGATTGGTGGTGATATATGATGGTAAGATATGGCAGCACTGGTATAAGTAGACTCGGATTGGTTATGGACAGGCAGTGGTATATGTGGGCTCGGATTGGTGGCGTGGTATATATGAACTCACATTGGTGGGGGGTATATGGTGGTATATGGCAGCGGCGATGTATCTGGTGTGGTGGTGGTATATGGCAGCAGAGAATCTGGTGTGGTGGTGGTATATGGCAGTGGATGATGATGGTGAGGCGGCGGCATGATTACCCATGAACAAAACTGGAATCTCTAAAAGACTAGACGCTAAGACCAGCAACTAGACACAACGATGCAACTGCAAATTCAACCAACCAAATACAGAAACGATTATGCAATGGTTCAGACTGTTTTGGATATGATGACTAACCCTATTTTTTTTGCTTTTTCGTGGATCGTAGGTATGAAGAACAGACTCGATCGAAACTACCAAAAGCTGTAAAATCTCAACGAGCAACCTAGAAATCTGATACCACTTGATAGAGGCGAAGGTGTTCCGATGTTTCGATGAGATAGCTATCGTTTTCTATGGGAGTCGACTTTGACGATTCGACTACGAACGTGTGAAGACGTGGCACCTTAGCAATCGCTAAACTAACTTCCGAGGGGTTACTGACCACGCCGGAGCACAATCAACCTGACCATGATGGTCTATTTCCTGCGAGCAAACGAAGAACAAGCAAGAAAGTGAGATTGCAATCTGGATATTGCGAATATAAGATGAAAGCTTTATTGATCAAGATGGGGTTCTATGACGTCTTGGTCTGGTCGTGGAACACAAACGAAGTACGCGAAGTTGTAGCTATGGCGAACTTTTAATCCAAACAAAACCCAAAGTCTAAACAATGCCCTAAGGGTTGTATATATGGAGGAAGAGGGGGTGAATTTCGTGACCTTGGAAGAGGGGTCTGAAATCAACCCAATCTCTTGTTCCCCACACATACGCACTCCAAAAACGGCCTATACTTATGTATTTCGAAATTACAAGGGCCTGGCCCAATAATAAGGTGATGCGGAGCATCCTACGATCATCCCCATGTTCACTACGAGCACTCCCCATGACCCAAGGATACATAAGATGAGACCTCGACTATACGCCATTGGACACAAGGTGAACTCGCTCCTCTCTGAACCTTCACTTTTCACATGTGAGACATGGCTACTACCTCAAACATATGTGCTATGCACATGACCAAGAACCAAGAGGGAGGCCATGGACAAGAAGGCGAGGATACCAAGTAAAAGGACAAAACGGAGAAGCTGTCAGAAATCTACAGCAAACGGACGACCGGTCTGGACCAGACGTCCGACGCCTGGAAGCCACCGGACGTTCGGCGCTTGAAGCCCCAGCCGACCCAAGTCCCAGCCATCGCCAGCTACAGTGAGCGGACGTCCGTCCAGGACCGGACGACCGGCCATCTCCAGACGTCCGGTGTCACTTTTACAGAACGAAAATAGAAGAAGTCCGAGCCCTAACAGATGTCTGGTCCCTCGCGAGCCACCGGACGACCGGTAAAGGTCGGACGTTTGCTGCTTGTGTGTGCACAGTTACGGGCCCGAGGCCCATGTACCCTTTCAATTCGCCCATTTTTGCACTTAAACTATAAATAGACCTGCTCCTCCTCCTGCTCCTAGTTAGGGTTAGCATTGGTTTAGCTCATTTGTGAGATAGAACTTTGCTCATCCATCCGGATCTACTCCACCGAGAGAGATCGTTCCCTCTTCAGAGAAGATCCACTTTGGACTCAAGACCCCCTTCATGGGAAGACCCCTCAAGACCTTCTCATGGAGATGAAATAGCTACTTGTATCATCCTTTGTTGGATTCGGATTGTGTATCTCTTTGTGTTTCGAGGATCTAGCACATGTGTAATCGAATCTTGTTGGTTTGAGTGATTCTCTCGTGTTTCCCCTCGTGATTTCTGCTCGTGTTCTTCGTGTTCTTCGTAGGATCCCCTCCAATCATGAAAGATCGGTCATCTAGGGATCTACCCTACATTATCTTGGATCAGAGCACGGTTGATCACGAATTTGGAGCCCCTACCCCTCTTTTTCTAGCCTAATTTTGTTGTGTTCTTCCCCAATTTCGAAAATCCCCACCAAAAATAGCCCCAATTTTTTTGTGATTTGTTGGTTTGATGATCTTTTGTTGATTTTGATCCGCGGATTTGCTTGGTTTCAAGTGGATCTAGCATCTACCCAAGTTTCCCCATCTTTCATCCATGAAATTTGCTCAATTTTGACCCCAAATTCCGCCAAAAATCGCGTCCCGGAGCTCAAATACCGCGTTGACCCCGACCCACCGGATGTCCGCCCTTTACCGAACGACCGGAACCCCTAAACCGAGCTGAAACAGTAGATTTCCGAGCCCCACCGGACGTCCAACAACCAGACCTCCGTCCATTACCGGACGTCCGACACCTGTAGATATCAACTTCGGCTGAATTTTGTTTTGCCCATAACTAATTCATCTGAACTCCGATTTTGACGTTCTTTAGCTCATTTAGAAGCTATTGACATCCCCCATCCCACAGAAATACCACCAACATCATTTGACTCCATCAATCTTTCGAACTTTGGCATCTTTGCCTAGGGCTTCCACCACATCATCCGCTATACCACCATCGACTTCCGCAACCTAACCCATTTTATTCACCATAGCATTAGTGGTTGCTTGAGTAGTGATTCGAGTCTCCTAAGGTGTTTCAGCAACTTAGGGATGGTTGCTTCTTCATCAACCACCACCTCCACTTCCACATAACCTTGCCCACCATACATTTCACCACCCCAACTAAACCCAATTATTGTTTGAGCTTGTTTGAGTTGTGGCTTGTGTCTCCTAAGGTGTTTTCGCTACTTAGGGACGGCAACTTCAACTCCGACACGAGTATAGACCATCATTCCACTTCCGCATTGCCAAGTGCAAAACTACCACTGCTTTCCGCTACCACCATTTGACTTTTGTCCTTGAGATTTTGAGTTTGTGGTTTTTCCATTTCCTAAGGTGTTTCGGCTAATTAGGAACGAGTCGACATCGACAACACCGCCTCTCATCATCGACACGGACGGTAACCTTGATGACATCATTGTATATTCCCCTTGCCATTGCATTGATAACCCCTAGCCCATTTTTTGTCACTTGCCTATCGAGACTAGCCATTGAGTATTGATGGCAACGTTACTTGTGAACATTGGTGACAATTGGTCTACACCTTCCATTGCATACATACCATATCATATTGGTATCATCTTGCTATCATCATATCATATCTTCTGTCACAAGTTTGTTCCCGCATATACACTATTGCTATCTTGGTTTGTGCATTGTGCAAAAATGGCCATACAAAAAAAGAATAAGCTTTTAAGCAAAGAAAGAGTGAGCAAAGAAGCTTGTAAGCAATAGCCATAGCATCATACCACATTGCATATAAGATTGTCATATCCGATCATCTTGGATCATCTTGAGAGGAACACCGGGAACCAACATAATAGCATACTTGGGATATAAGTCGTTGCATTTTTGTCACTTATAGGTTGTGCGCAAGTGTCGTATCCGCCTTTTGTGCAATCGTGCTAGCGTCTCTCTAGAGTTATACAACAAGAGCATTTTCTATGGATTCCACATTTTGAGCTCGTTCTTGGTTGCGCGACCCCATTTATATATCCGTGTGTGTGTTTCCATGTGCCTTTCATTGCTATTGGTCTACTTGTTTCACTTGCGAATTTGTGAATCTCTTTCAACATTATTGACTCTTGCTAACATTTTACATCAAATTTTTGTGCCATTATCCTCATCGAGCTCCACCATAAGCCTTACTTGTGTAGGTGTGAGAAATCGACGAGATCGGTACCAATTGTGCTATTTCCTTGTTACATCATTCAGTGATCATTGATCCATCTTCAACATCGGTCAAGGTACATTTGGTCTAGTTCTCCTCTTTCTCCCACTCACATTTGCTTGAGTCTTGTGATGGATAGGCAAGGCATTTCCTCTCCGGTCTTCGACAACAATGATGGTGCGAACAACTACATCACCAAAGTGTCCATCTTCGATCTACAACGACAAATGCAAGGCGCACAATCAAGATTGTGAGAGCGCATCGACAACCTCACCATCGACATATGACACTCCAAAGCACATAAAAGAGACTACTTCGACAACAAGCTTTCCGCACAAAAGGAGGAGGAAGATGCAAGGATGGAGGAGATTCGGACCTTGTTGATCAACCGTTCTTCCCCTTCATCATCCTCAAGGCGGCGACGTTCAAGTCACAAGTCTTCGAAGCACAAAAATGATACAAGCGCAAGTCATCCACGTCCACATCTCCATGGCGACTATCGTCGACATCGCCATGAAGGGCAAGTCACCTCCAAGCATCATGTGCGCGACGACAACGAACAACATCTAGTACGAGCTCAGGTATGACAACCACAACATCATCATGAAGATGCTCGCCAAGCACAAATGTACAAGCCCCAATAGGCCCTACTTCACGCCAAGTCCAACCTTCATGAGCAAAAGAGAAGACCGCGAGATACGCACCGCCAAGACGGAGCTACGGCTACACCAACCACTTTGGCATCTTTGCCTTTGGACGTGCGGCATCTTCACCTAATTCCCATGAGTTCGCCTACATTGGCATCTTCAACAACAAGGCGACCACCTACAAGTGAGGGCAACACTTCCATCTTCGGAAGCCCCTCAAGGAAGACGCCGAGCACGGGAAATTCCCTTCGGTCATGGAGACGAGCTATGAGGTGCCACATCATATGGGCCTCCAACAACAAGACGGTGACAAGAAGGTCGAGCTAGGGCCATCCCCTTCGATCACGGCGACGTGCGCGAACCTCTTCAACAACATGAAGACGGCGCCCAAACGGAACTCATACTCCGAGTCAAGCTATGAGACCGCACGTGAGACTTTATCTTTTTTCTCAGAGGAGAGTGATGTTTTGCCACATCCCACGACATTCATGTATGGAGGCGTTATGGATGAGGAGGTTGAGCATGGGACTATCCCTTCAACCAAGGCGGCAATAGGAGTTGAGCATGGAGACATTTGCACCTACATCTCTCCAACACCCACATATGATGAGATGCCCCAATTTCCATGTGAGGAGAGTCACCACCACATGAGTGACATGAGTGACTCCACCATATGTGACATTGAGAGCATTTCCTATGAGAGGATGAGTGTGACCACCACTAGCCCCACACATGAGAGCATGCCACACATCCTATGTGGGGTTGAGAGCCATTTGAGTGACTCCACCAACCATACGAGTGAGAGGATCCAAGAGGGAGTGGGTGAGCCACTACACTTAGTGAGTGAGGTAGTTGACACGGCATGTGAGGCCACTATGATTTCTAACGACTTAACCTCTACTCCGAGTGTGTTTTGTTCTTTGGTGCTAGGTCTCCTACATGACGACATGCCTATGCTCGACGAGTCCATCCCTCCAATGGAGACGACGATGCGATGGTGGACGATGATGCACCCCCCACATGGTTCCATCTAGACGAAGATGACAACAAGTGGATCTTTGACACCTCACCTACAACACATGAGCGACGCTCCAAAGGTAACATAGGTGATGGTGCTTGTCTTGTCCCACTAGTGGACGCTCTTCACATTGAGTGCTCCCATGATGTTGATCACCCTATGGATTCATCACATACTATGTCTTGTTTTGATATCCTATGCTCCATATGATATCATGTGAAAATTCTATTGGTCACTTCATGTTTGACAATCCATTGAACTTGTCATATGCTATGAGTGAGATCTCCCATATTGCATCATTACAATCTCAACATAGTAATTATGCATGCCCCATTAAAATAAATCCCATTTGCACTTATCGCATAGAGGATGAGATGATGGTCATTGTCGGTGTCAAAACCGGCGGATATCGGGTAGGGGTTCCCGAACTGTGCGTCTAAGGCTAATGGTAACAGGAGGCGGGGGACACGATGTTTACCCAGGTTCGGGCCCTCTCTATGGAGGTAATACCCTACTTCCTGCTTGATTGATCTTGATGATATGAGTATTACAAGAGTTGATCTACCACAAGATCGTAGAGGCTAAACCCTATAAGCTAGCCTATGATTATGATTGTTCTCGTCCTACGAACTAAACCCTATGGTTTATATAGACACCGAAGGGGGCTAGGGTTACATAGAGTCGGTTACAGAGAAGGGAATCTACATATCTGAATTTCCAAGCTTGCCTACCACGCAAAGGAGAGTCCCACCCGGACACGGGACAAAGTCTTCAATCTTGTATCTTCATAGTCCAACAGTCCGGCATAAGCATATAGTCTGACTGTCCAAGGACCCCCTAATCCATGACTCCCTCTGTAGCCCCTGAACCAGGCTTCAATGACGATGAGTCCGGCGCGCAAATTGTCTTCGGCATTGCAAGGCGGGTTCCTTCTCCGAATACTCCAAAGTAGATCTTGAACACAAGAATCGTGTCTGGCTCTGCAAAATAAATTCCACATACCACTGTAGAGAGTACGTGTTATAGCGAGAAGTGTCCGGCTTCCCATTTAGTGATGCACTCATCGGCTTCTATACCTTAATAGTGTCAGCCTCCACGTGTTGAGCGAATGTGAGAAGCCGGGGCATTTTTACACTTGCCACCCTGACCATGTAAATAAATCGTCTATTAAAGAGACGGGGATCCTCAGATCCAAATAACACCATCTTCCCCAAGCAAGGATTCATCAGAGCGCGCCCGAAAAAACCATCCCATCATGGCCGGCCACCACAGCTCTTCCTCTCACCCCTATAGCGCCAAGCCAGGTGATTGGGAGAAGTATACCGTATTCCACGGCCAATTGGTGAAGTTGCAAACCCAAGGGTTTCTTCCACCTGTATTTCTTGTCCCCGTTCGAGCCGGATTAGCCACCTTTGACGGCGGGCAGCAAGCAGAGAGTTTTCCCAACCCATCTAGGGGGAAGCGAGTGTGTCTTGTCCCTTACTTGTTGAGGGGTATCAGATTTCCAATCCATCCATTCCTCCGCGGGCTCCTGGAGTACTATGGACTCCAGCTGCACAAATTTACCCCTGCTTCCATCCTGCACATCGAAGGTTATGTTGCCCTTTGCGAGTTATTTCTGGGTTGCGAAGCTCATTTCGAGCTATGGAAGAGGTTGTTCTGCCCCGTCCCTCGCAATCAAGAGGGATCAATATTCCAAGTGGGCGGAGCTGAAATATGGCGCATCGCCGGGACCGGATACCTGTCCGGCACTCCGAAGAAGACATCCGAAGATTGGCCTCCCGAGTGGTTTTATATAGAGGACGTCTCCTTCCTGACTCTATCTGAATGGGTCTTCCTAAGTTTACAAATGCCTCGTGTACACGTACGTACGGCCAGCTGCAATAGTAAATATGGCTACGTACATACATACAGGCGGGGTCTCGAACGCGTACTCGCGCATATGTATGATATGTCTCCAATGTATCTATAATTTTTTATTGTTCCATGCTATTATATTACCTCTTTTGGATGTTTAATGGGATTTACTATACACTTTTATATTACTTATGGGACTAACCTATTAACCGGAGGCCCAGCCCAAATTGCTATTTTTTGCCTATTTCAGTGTTTCACAGAAAAGGAATATTAAACGGAATGAAAACTTCGGGAGAGTTATTTTTGGAACAAACACAATCCAGGAGACTTGGAGTGGACTTCAAGGAACAAACAAGGCGGCCACGAGGTAGGAGGGTGCGCCCAGTGGGGTAGGCGCGCCCCCCACCCTCGTGGGCCCCTCGTGGCTCCCCTGACCGACTTCCTTCGCTTATATATACTCATATACCCTGAAAACATCCAGAAGCACCACGAAACCCTATTTCCACCGCCGCAACCTTCTGTACCCGTGAGATCCCATCTTGGGGCCTTTTCCAGTGCCTCGCCGGAGGGGGAATCGATCATGGAGGGCTTCTACATCAACACCATAGCCTCTCCGATGAAGTGTGAGTAGTTTACCACAGACCTTCGGGTCCATAGTTATTAGCTAGATCGCTTATTCTCTCTCTTTGGATCTCAATACAAAGTTCTCCTCGATCTTCTTGGACATCTATTCGATGTAATTCTTTTTGCTGCGTGTTTGTCGAGATCCGATGAATTGTGGGTTTATGATCAAGATTATCTATGAATAATATTTGAATCTCCTCTAAATTCTCTTATGTATGATTGGTTATCTTTGCAAGTCTCTTTGAATTATCAGTTTGGTTTGGCCTACTAGATTGATCTTTCTTGCAATGGGAGAAGTGCTTAGCTTTGGGTTCAATCTTGCGGTGTCCTTTCCCAGTGACTGCAGGGGCAGCAAGGCACGTATTGTATTGTTGCCATCGAGGATAAAAAGATGGGGTTTATATCATATTTCTTGAGTTTATCCCTCTACATCATGTCATCTTTCTTAATGCGTTACTCCGTTCTTTATGAACTTAATACTCTAGATGCATGCTGGATAGCGGTCGATGTGTGGAGTAATAGTAGTAGATGCAGAATCGTTTCGATCTACTTGTCGCGGACGTGATGCCTATATACATGATCATGCCTTGATATTCTCATAACTATGCACTTTTTTATCAATTTCTTGACAGTAATTTGTTCACCCACCGTAATACTTATACTATCTTGAGAGAAGCCACTAGTGAAACCTATGGCCCCCAGATATATTTTCCATCATATAAGTTTCCGATCTACTTTACTTTGCAATCTTTAATTTTCAATCTATATCATAAAAATACCAAAAATATTTATCTTATTATTATCTCTATCAGATCTCACTTTTGCAATTGACCTTGAAGGGATTGACAACCCCTTTATCGCGTTGGTTGCAAGGTTCTTATTTGTTTGTGTAGGTACGAGGGATTTGCGTGTAGCCTCCTACTGGATTGATAGCTTGGTTCTCAAAAACTGAGGGAAATACGTATGCTACTTTGCTGCATCACCCTTTCCTCTTCAAGGGAAAACCAACGCAATGCTTAAGAGGTAGCAAAAGGATTTCTGGCGCCATTGCCGGGGAGGTCTATGCACAAGTCAAGACATACCAAGTACCCATCACAAACTCTTATCCCTCGCATTACATTATTTGCCATTCGCCTCTCGTTTTCCTATCCCCCACTTCAACCTTGCCGTTTTATTCACCCCCTTTTCTTCACCTCTTTACCATTTTGCCTTTCCTTCTCCATGGCCGAATCGAAAAGGGCTAAGGGTTCTCTCCTGGGTTTTAGTACTTTGGATAGTCCCTCTATCCTCTCTAAGCTCATAAATAATGATGCTATGGAAAGACCTACCAGGGTTATCAATGAGAGTTTGAATAATTTCTATGAAGATGATTCCAGAATTTTTCGTTATTTACTTGATGATTCTTTAAAAGATGCTTGGGATAGGCTATTAAGGATCCGAGCTAGTTATGTGCCTCAATATCAAATTGTGATTTACCTAAAAAGCTTTTATGTTGGCTTACCCTCTTCGTTCAAGCAAGTTTTAGATTCTATTTTTGAAGAAGGTTTTCTTAAGGTGGATGCTATAGATACCTATGAAAAGATGAAAACTATATTTGTGCACCCCATGAGTGAGAAGGTTGAATCCACCTCTCTTTTATGCTTTTATCAAAACGAAATTATCAAAGAGATGAAGGCTAGCTTAGATGCAAATTTACGTAGCATGCTTAATCTTTCTTCCACCATTAATGGCAATGTGCTTTCCCAAAATAGAAAGATAAATGCTATAGATAGGAAATTTTCTATTTTCTTTCCCAATACCAAAGATGGTAATACTTAGATCTATTCTCGCTTTTATGCCTAGCTAGGGGCGTTAAATGATAGCGCTTGTTGGGAGGCAACCCAATTTTTTTTGTTCTTTACTTTTTTTTCATGTTGAGTACTAAATAATTCATCTAGCTTCTGTTTAGATGTGGTTTTATGTTTTAGTTAGTGTGTGTGCCAAGTAGAACCTATAGGTTCATCTTGGGTGATAGTTAATTTGATCTTGCTGAAAAACATAAACTTTTGCACCCACGAGAATACTTTTAATAAATCACAGAAACGTGCTTTTCAGTTGATTCTTTTTGCAGAATATTAATAGACAAATTGCCTAGGACTTCCTATTTGTGTAGGAGTTTTAGGTTCCAGAAGTATCCGAAAGTTACAGATTACTACAGACTGTTCTGTTTTTGAAAGATTCTGTTTTTTGTGTGTTGTTTGCTTATTTTGATGAATCTATGGCTAGTATCGGGGGGGGGGGGTATGAACCATAGAGAAGTTGGAATACAGTAGGTTTAACACCAATATAAATAAAGAATGAGTTCATTACAGTACCTTAAAGTGGTGGTTTGCTTTCTTGCACTAACGGAGCTCATGAGATTTTCTGTTGAGTTTTGTGTTGTGAAGTTTTCAAGTTTTGGGTAAAGATTTGATGGATTATGGTAAGGAGTGGCAAGAGCCTAAGCTTGGAGATGCACAAGGAAACCCAAGGTAAAATTCAAGGACAACCAAAAGCCTAAGCTTGGGGATGCCCCGGAAGGCATCCCCTCTTTCGTCTTCGTCCATCGGTAACTTTACTTGAGGCTATATTTTTATTCACCACATGATACGTGTTTTGCTTGGAGCGTCTTGTATGATTCGAGTCTTTGATTTTTAGTTTACTTCAATCATCCTTGTTGTACACACCTTTTGAAGAGACACATGCATTGGAATTTATTAGAATACTCTATGTGCTTCACTTATATCTTTTGAGCTAGACAATTTTGCTCTAGTGCTTCACTTATACCTTTTTAGAGCACGGCGGTGGTTTTATTTTATAGAAATTATTGATATCTCATGCTTCACTTATATTATTTTGAGAGTCTTTTAGAATAGCATGGTATTTGATTTGGTTATAAAATTGGTCATAATATGATGGGCATCCAAATTGGGTATAATAAAAACTTTCATATAAAGTGCATTGAATACTATGAGAAATTTGATACTTGATAATTGTTTTGAGATATAAAGGTGGTAATGTTAGAGTCACGCTAGTTGGGTAATTATGAAATTGAGAAATACTTGTGTTAAAGTTGCCAAGTCCCGTAGCATGCATGTATGGTTAACATTGTGTGACAAATTTGAAGCATGGGGTTTTATTTGATTGCCTTCCTTATGAGTGGAGGTCGGGATCGCGCGATGGTTAACTCCTACCAACACTTCCCCTAGGAGCATGCATAGTAGTACTTTGCTCCGAGGGCTAATAAACTTTTGCAATAAGTATATGAGTTCTTTATGACTAATGTGAGTCCATGGATTATACGCACTCTTACCCTTCCACAATTTGCTAGCCTCTACGGTACCATGCACTGCCCTTTCTCACCTTGAGAGTTGGGCAAACTTCGCCAGTGCATACAAACCCCGTGATACAATATGCTCTATCACACATAAACCTCCTTATATCTTCCTCAAAACAGCCACCATACCTACCTATTATGGCATTTCCATAGCCATTCCGAGATATATTGCCATGCAACTTTCCACCGTTTCGTTTATTATGACACGCTCCATCATTGTCATATTGCCTTTGCATGATCATGTAGTTGACATCATATTTGTGGCAAAGCCACCTTTATAATTCTTTCACACATGTCACTCTTGATTATTTGCATATCCCGGTACACCGCCAGAGGCATTCACATAGAGTCATATTTTGTCCTAAGTATTGAGTTGTAATTCTTGAGTTGTAAATAAATAGAAGTGTGATGATCTTCATTATTAGAGCATTGTCCCAAGTGAGGAAAGGATGATGGAGACTATGATTCAGCCACAAGTCGGATGAGACTCCGGACTTTATAAAAAAAGAGGCCAAAGAAGCCCACCAAAATAAAAAAAAAGAAAAAAAATGAGAGAAAAAGAGAGAAGGGACAATGTTACTATCCTTTTACCACACTTGTGCTTCAAAGTAGTGCCATGATCTTCATGATAGAGAGTCTCGTATGTTGTCACTTTCATATACTAGTGGGAATTTTTCATTATAGAACTTGGCTTGTATATTCCAATGATGAGCTTCCAGAAAATGCCCTAGGTCTTCGTGAGCAAGAAAGTTGGATGCATGATAACCCACAAGTATAGGGGATCGCAACAGCTTTCGAGGGTAGAGTATTCAACCCAAATTTATTGATTCGACACAAGGGGAGCCAAAGAATATTCTTGAGTATTAGCAGTTGAGTTGTCAATTCAACCACACCTGGATAACTTACTATCTGCAGCAAAGTGTTTAGTAGCAAAAGTGGTATGATAATAAAGGTAGCGGTAGCAAAAGTAAAGATAAATGTTTTTGGGTTTTTGTAGTAGTTGTAACAGTAGCAACAGAAAAGTAAATAAGCGAAGAACAATATATGAAAAGCTCGTAGGCAATGGATCAGTGATGGATAATTATGCCGGATGCGATTCCTCATGCAATAGTTATAACATAGGGTGATATAGAACTAGCTCCAATTCATCAATGTAATGTAGGCATGTAATCCGTAAATAGTCATACGTGCTTATGGAAAAGAACTTGTATAACATCTTTTGTCCTACCCTCTCGTGGAAGAGGGGTCCTAGAGGAAACTAAGGGATATTAAGGCCTCCTTTTAATAGAGAACCGGAACAAAGCATTAACACATAGTGAATACATGAACTCCTCAAACTACGGTCATCACCGAGAAGTATCCCGATTATTGTCACTTCGGGGTTGTCGGATCATAACACATAATAGGTGACTATAGACTTGCAAGATAGGATCAAGAACACACATATATTCATGAAAACATAATAGGTTCAGATCTGAAATCATGGCAGTCGGGCCCTAGTGACAAGCATTAAGCATAGCAAAGTCATAGCAACATCAATCTCAGAACATAGTGGATACTAGGGAGCAAACCCTAACAAAACTAACTTGATTACATGGTAAATCTCATCCAACCCATCACCGTCTAGCAAGCCTACGATGGAATTACTCACGCACAATGGTGAGCATCATGAAATTGGTGATGGAGGATGGTTGATGATTACGACGGCGATGAATCCCCCTCTCCGGAGCCCCGAACGGACTCCAGATCAGCCCTCTGAGAGAGATTAGGGCTTGGCGGCGGCACCGTGTCGTAAAACGCGATGAAACTTTCTCTCTGATATTTTTCTCCCTGAACGTGAATATATGGAGTTGGAGTTAACGTCGGTGGCGGTCCAGGGG
Organism: Triticum aestivum; assembly: GCF_018294505.1. Taxonomy (NCBI): domain Eukaryota; kingdom Viridiplantae; phylum Streptophyta; class Magnoliopsida; order Poales; family Poaceae; genus Triticum; species Triticum aestivum. The sequence continues at coordinate 316,880,084 of NC_057804.1, read as the reverse complement.
GGCCACGAGATAGGAGGCCGTGCCCTGGGGGGGGCGCCCCCTGTCTCGTGGATAGGTTGTGGGCCCCCTGGCATTAATTCTTTCGCCAAAAATTCTTATTAATTCCAAAAGGTGCCTCCATGTATTCCAGGACATTCTGAGAACTTTTCTTTTCTACACATAAAACAACATCATGGCAGTTCTGCTGAAAACAGCGTCAGTCCGGGTTAGTTTCATTCAAATCATGCAAGTTAGAGTCCAAAACAAGGGCAAAAGTGTTTGGAAAAGTAGATATGTTGGAGACGTATCAACTCCCCCAAGCTTAAACCTTTGCTTGTCCTCAAGCAATTCATTTGATAAACTGAAAGTGATAAAGAAAAACTTTTACAAACTATGTTTGCTCTTGTTGTTGTAACATGAAAAGCCAACATTCAAGTTTCAGCAAATATTATGAACTAACCATACTCACAATAACACATAGGTCTCACAATTACTCATATCAATAACATAATCAGCTAGCGAGCCATAATAATAAAACTCGGATGAAAACAATTTCTCAAAATAATCATAACATGATATAACAAAATGGTATGTCGCTAGCCCTTTCTAAGACCGCAAAACATAAATGCAGAGCACCTTTAAAGATCAAGGACTGACTAAACATTGTAATTCATGGTAAAAGAGATCCAGTCAAGTCATACCCAATATAAACCAATAATAATGAATGCAAATGATAGTGTGCTCTATAGCGGGTGCTTTTTAATAAGAAGGGTGATGACTCAACATTAAAGTAAATAGATAAGCCCTTCGTAGAGGGAAGCACGGATTTGTAGAGGTGCCAGAGCTCGATTTTAAAATAGAGATTGAATAACATTTTGAGCGGCATACTTTTGCTGTCAACGCAACAACTATGAGATTGTTGTATCTTCCATACTACATGCATTATAGGCAGTTCCCAAACAGAATGGTAAAGGTTTATACTCCCCCAACCACCAACAAGCATCAATCCATGGCTTGCTTGAAACAACAAGTGCCTCCAACATACAACAGCCCTAGGGGAGTTTTGTTTAATTATTTTGATTTGCTTTGATCTTTTGGATCATGGGACTGGGCATCCCGGTTACCGGCCCTTTCTTGTGAATGAGGAGCGGAGTCCACTCCTCTTGAGAATAACCCACCTAGCATGGAAGATATAGGCAGCCCTAGTTGTAACATGAGCTGCTCGAGCATACAAAACAGAATTTCATTTGAAGGTTTGGAGTTTGGCACATACAAATTTACTTGGACCGGCAGGTAAATACCGCATATAGGTAGGTGTAGTGGACTCATATGGAACAACCTTGGGAGTTTGGATGCACAAGCAGTAGTCCCGCTTAGTACAGGTGAAGGCTAGCAAAAGACTGGGAAGCGACCAACTGAGAGAGCGACAACAGTCGTAAGCATGCATTAAAATTAATTCACACCGAGTACAAGCATGAGTAGGATATAATCCACCATGAACATAAATATCATGAAGGCTATGTTGATTTGATTCAACTACATGTGTGAACATGTGCCAAGTCGAGTCACTCAATTCATTCAAAGGAGGATACCATCCCATCATACCACATCATAATCATTCTAATAGCATGTTGGCACGCAAGGTAAACCATTATAACTCATAGCTAATCAAGCATGGCACAAGCAACTATAATCTCTAAATGTCATTGCAAATATGTTTACTTCATAATAGCTGACTCAGGAACGATGAATCATCATATTTACAAAAACAAAAGAGGTCGAGTTCATACCAGCTTTTCTCATCCCAATAAGTCCATCATATATCGTCATTATTGCCTTTCACTTGCACGACCGAACGATGTATATAATAATAAGAGTGCATGTGAATTGGACTAAGCGGGAATCTGCAAGCATTCAACTCAAGGGAGAAGATAGGTAATATGGGCTCTAAATTGAATAAACAATCATGCATATAAGAGCCACTAAGCATTTTTCAATATGGTCTTCTCGACCCACAAAAGAAAGAAAAGAAAATAAAACTATTTACACGAGAAAGATCCCAACAAGTAAAAAGAAGAACTAGAAATTTTTTTGGGTTTTCATTTTAATTTATACTACAAGCACAGAAATTGAACTAACTAATTTTTTTGGTTTTTCTTAAGGTTTATCAAACACACAAAAAGAAAACTAGAAAAAGAAATTTAAACTAGCATGGATAATACAATGAAAGTCTATGAGCACTGACGACTAGTGTGTCGACATGAATGTAAAGTCGGTGAGAAATACGTACTCTCCAAAGCTTAGGCCTTTGTCCTAAGTTGGTTTAATACCAATGACCGCCTGGCTGATATCCATAAGTGAAACTAGGGTAGTACTGAGATGCAGAGGCGACCGCCTCCTGAGCAGCAGCGTGTTGGCGAGCTGCCTCCATTCCCCTCTCATATTCAGTTCCTTCTTCCCTAGTGACAACATATCTTCCTTTTGCCTGATAATCAAAAAGGTAGGGGGCAAGAAGAGTAACAGGCACGACGTTGCGTCTGTCATAGATTAGTCGATAATGGAGGAATTGTCCATTCCACTCAAGAAAATGATGATCAAACATAGCTTCTTTATCCAAATAAACAGGAGGTACAATCATATCCCCCTCTCGTGGAGCTATATTAAGAAAATTAGCCACACGGGTTGCATAAATTCCTTCAAAGAAATCACCCCTTTTACTATTATTCTGTAACCTACGTGCAACTATTGCCCCCAAGTTATAACCTTTATAACCTGACCCAACACTCTTGAAGACACAAAGATCAGGGGCACACATGTGACATACCTCGTCCTTACCGTTAATGCATCTACCAATAAAGAGAGCAAAGTAATGTATAGCAGGAAAATGAATGCTCCCTATGGTAGCTTGTGCTACGTCCCTAGATTCTCCCACAGTAATACTAGCAAGAAAATCTCTAAATTCAGATTTGGGAGGATCATTAATATTACCCCACTGCGGGAGTTTGCAAGCAGTTGTGAAATCCTCTAAATCCATGGTATAAGATGTATCATAAATATCAAACATGACACTAGGAGAATTGCGCGCAGAAATATATTCGAACCTCTGTACAAAGGAATTAGTCAATTGATAATATTGAGGACACTTATCTTGTAAGAAGTCCTCCAGCTCGGCATTACGCACATATGCGTCAAATTCCTCCTTGAAGCCTGCTTCGACTATAAAATCATCGGATGGCCACTCACAAGCCCGTACATTTGCGTCCCTTGGCAAATTAACATCTTGTTCACGTATAGCAATCGTTGGCCCTTTCTTTGTCGAGGAACCACCTTGGTACATTCTTCTAAGCATATTTCTTTTTCTGAAAATTTCTGAAATTTTAGTAACTTCAAAATAAAAGTGAATAAAACTAAACAAGATTGATAGCAACTACTCCTACAAGTGCCTAGAGCCTATGTCATGCATTGGAATTGCTTGGGACCTCAAAAATTTAACATGCAAGCTCAAGAACATGGTCACCTATGCAGCAAATAATTGCAATGAATAAAGCACTAGAACAAAAACTAATTGGACCAATGGAGGAGTCACATACCAAGCAACAATCTCCCAAAGCAGTTTTGCGAATGGAGCTTTGAGCTAAGAGATCAAAAATCGCAGCAAAACGAGCTAGAAATCGTGCTTGAGCTGGATGGGGATTTTTTTAGGTAGAAGATGAAGTGTGTGGGTGCTGGCATAAGTGGAGGGGGGCCACCAGGGGCCCACGAGATAGGGGGCGCGCCCTACAGCGGGGGGGGGGGGGGCGGGGTGCCCTCCTCTCTCGTGGCCTGGTGCTTGCCCCTCCTGCAGTGTTTTTAGTGCCTAAAATCCTCAAATAATCCAGAAAAAATCATACTAAATTTGCAGAGCATTTGGAGCACTTTTATTTTCAAACTATTTTTTAATGCACGGATAATTCAGAAAACAGACGGATAATACTATTTTGCTTTATTTATTCTAAATAACAGAAAGTAAAACGAGGGTACAGAAGGTTGTGCCTTCTAGTTTCATCCATCTCGTGATTGTCAAAATGAACCCACTAACAAGGTTGATCAAGTCTTGTTATCAAACTCATTCCGAATAACACGGAACCGGAGAAATTTTGATGAGGACATGGCTACCACATTTACACCCATAACCCATACTGTTTTACCTCTTGGAGCAATTGCTAGAGCTCATATACGCCAATTAAATTATCAGGTACTTTCGTTTCTTGATAATGTTTAGTGTTCATGAGAATATGATGCTGCCTAATTTAGATACATTTGTATTGTTTGCAATTGAAGGGCCTAGCACGGACAAGAAGGATGAACATTGGAGTATGGTCAAGTACGGAGATGAAGGTGTGTGCGAAGAGAACAAGAACAGAGGTTCAAGTGGAGATTTCCGGACTTTGAAGCCGTCATGATGACATACAAGAAGATGGACGAAATATACAAGATGGCCTTTCATAAATTTCGTCCATAGCTTATTATTGGTGTTGCGCCACCTTATTTTGGGTCAGGCCCATGTAATATATTTTTAGAGTCCAAATTGCAGGGAAACCGACTTAGGAGGTGTTTTAGTCCCACCTTGCCAAGGGTGGACAAAATCCCCTCTCTTTTCCCTATAAATATAGCCCTTAAGGCATCATTTAGACTTGGGATTTGTTTAGTTAAAAATTAGCCATTGCAACTTCGTGTACTTCGTTTGTGTCCAACGACCAGACCAAGACCACTTTCGGATCCCCACCTTTATCAATAATTCATACATATTCGCAACATTTAGATTGCTTTTATCATATTCTTGCTAGTTTTTCGATTGCTTGCAGGAATAGACCTTCGTGGTCAGGTTGATCGTGCTCTGGCGTGGTCAATAACCTCAGGAGATTGGTTTAGCGATTGCTAAGGCGCAACGTCGTGCACGTTTGTAGTCGGATCGTCAAAGTCGTCTCCACCAAATCGATAGTTATCATCTCATCGAAAGATCGGGACACCCCGCCTCTATCAAGTGGTATCAGTTTCCAGGTTGCTCGGTGAGATTTTACAGTTTTTCATGGTTTAGATCGCATATGTCATTCATACCTACAGTCCACGAAAAAGCCAAAAAACAGTTAGATTCGTTCATCTGTGTCCCAGACAGTGTGAGCCTTTTCGCTATTATCACTTAGTTTTTGCATTGTTGAATTTTCGGTTGCATTGTGTGTCGAGTTGCTGGTTTTTAGTGTTAGGTTTTTAAAGTTTCGAGTTCTAGTCACGTTTTGTTCACACTGTGTCCGCTCACACCATCATCCACCGCCATTGTCATTCGTCATATCATATCACCAGTTCCTCTTGTAGTCAAAATCAGTACATCTGGCGGGCAGATTTAATCTTGGAGAGAGAGAAAATTAGCCGAGAACTTGGACCAAGGAGAGAGATCGGAGTGCAATGGAGAAGGAGTATGTGCTAGTTTGAGATTCTTGGATTTGTTGATGTTGCAGCTGAGTACAAAAAAGAGCTGTCAAATCTAAGTCGATAGTAAACGAAAAGAGGTTGTTGACCGCTTGGAAGAAAAGAGGACGTGGTAGTAGTATTTAGAGAAAAAAAAAGAGTTTTGAAGTCTCACGGCTGGAAAGGACTAAGAAAATAGTACTAGGAAAGTAGAGCCCGTACGCTTCAGATTTTGTTGGCCTACTTTGGTTGCATGAAATTTTGGTTGTGATCTCCTTTGTGGGTCCCAAGGCTGCTACACACGCTCTAGGAAAGAATCCCAAGACTCTCTTCTCCCAAGGTAGTACTACGTGTTACCCAAGGGCTGTTGGGAGCGTTACAAAAAAAAGTCTGATTGAGAAGAGAGCAGGGCGTTCTTTGCACGTGGGGTTGATCCGGATAAAAAAACAGATTTGATTGGAGTACTTTGTTTAGAAGGCAAAACGAATTGATTTGGTAGGATTCTGCCAATAAAGTTGCTCCAATATTTGTGCTGTTTGTTTGGAAAGTGTTCTAGTCAGCCACGTTCGAGTTTGAAAAAAAAAAAGATTGGCTCGACCAAAAAAAACTGAAGCAGATTCGTTTGGGAGAAGTGGAACAAAATAAAAACTGTTTCCTTTCGGGTCCTACTAGGCATTCACGTTTTTGGAAGACAAGAAAAAAAAGGGAAACGTTCCTGTTCGGTGCGCCGGCCGAACTTTTGGCCGGCTCATGCGCCACGTTGGATCCTACTCCGTATGAGCCAGCCACGTCCACTCCCCACGCGTCATTTATTGGCCCTGCAAACCACATCCATCTTCCTCCTCCCTTATCCCTTTCGCTCAGTTTTCCCCCAAATCAACCATGACCTGCTTTGCTCCGATGACGTCCGCCTCCATCTGCCCCGTGCATTTTCGGCGAGCGGCTGCATCCACCTCGCCCTGCGCTGCTCCGGCGACCTCCTCGCCTCCTCCTGCCCCCGTGCTGCTCTAACAAGGGGCTGCATCTACCTACCTCCACATTCCTTCAGCCTTTGACCTGCCCCCACGCTGCTCCGGCGAGAGCCTCGTCCTCGACCCGTCGCCATGCCGCTCCGGCGAGCGTCGTCGTGCTCCACCCATGCGGGAACGGCGACTACGTTGTGCACGAGCGGACGAGATGCTGGAATCGGTGTCGACGGGAGCTTCAATCGGTGGTAGTTTTTGCTACATCTGGCTTCTTGTTTTGCTGGAATCAGCGGCATTTTTTCCGGGGATCCACCTTGTTTGAGTGACTTTTGCTGCAACCAGTCGAAAACTTTGCTACCATCATTTTGTTTTTTGCTACTACCGTGCAGTCCGTCTTTTTGATACTTTTTTCCTTAATTAGATCCATCTTTTTGCTGGAACCACTCTAACTTTTTGTTACCATGGTCTTTGAAATTTGCTTCTGCCGTCTTAGTTTTTGCTACCACCCTGTTTTTGACTTTTTGTTGGATCCATCTTATTTTTGCTGGAACCACTTTAAGTTTTGCTACCATGGTCTTTGTATTTTGCTACCACCATCTTTTGTTTTTTCTACTACCCCATTTTTGATATTTTTGTTGGATCATTTTTTTGCTGGAATCACTTGCTACAACCAACGTCCTAGGAAGCTTCAATCGAAGGTAATGGAATTTGGGACCGGCCATGACGCAAAAAGCTTCAACCATGGCATGGTGGCTCCCGGCGACACTGGGAGCTGTAGCCGACGGCATGGCGGTGCTACGACGGCGACGACTAAGATGGACGGCGACCGGCGGCGAGGACGGCGACCGACGGCGATGTGGACGGTGACCGGCGATCGGCGACCGAGGGCGAGGACGGCGACCGGCGGCGAGCTGGTGATGCTTCAAGGTCAGCCCCTGGAGAGTCCATGGCGGGGTGTCCAGGACGAATAGCTCTTTTGGATTGGACATGATTTTCTATTGAAAAAAAAACGATTCAAAGGCTGAATTTGACGATGTGCAAAAGACAAACTAACGTTCCAGATACGACCGGCCCAACAGTTGGGCCGGCGCACCGGCGCAGATCACTGCCCAAAAAAAAAGGCAACTGCAGATCTGCTGTTTGTTAGGAACAAAGTAAAAAAAAGAGAAAAAAAGAGGAAAAAAAAGAGAAGGGGGCTGATTCAGTTGAGATTTCTAAGGAAAATAAATAGGGCGTGCATATTTTTTTAAAGAGGATTTAAAAGGAAAGAACGAGGAAAAGGTGACGTGGTGTGTTTTATTTGGAAGGTTTGGACTGGCGCATAAAAAAAGAGCAGAAAAAAAAGGGTAAGTTTGGTGCGGCCAAAGGAAAAGGGAGATTGAGTTTGGAAGGCATTAAATCTGATTGCTTCAGTTTCCCAGAAATCTGCATGTTATTCGCCACAAAAGGAAACTAGTCTGTTGGAAAGCTTGACGGACGAAAAAAAAAGAGACTGATTGAAGGGAAGAGATAACGTGGCTTGATTTTTGGGAAGACATCTCATTTTGTTGGAAAGTTTTGATGCTTCTTTAATTCGGATTTGCAGGCAACTTGGATCAGCCGAATATAAAAAAAAGGAAGGTAAAAGATTTGGTCCGGTTCTTTAAGGAAAAAAATAGCAAGGTGCAAGATTTTGCTTGGCAATTTCACGTTGCAAGGCTGGTCTGACTAAAAAAAAGAGGAAAGAAATCAGGGAAGAAAGGAAAGGGTCCACGTGCTATTGATTGTTTTGGCAGTTCTACTCCACGTCAGATCCTTGGAATCTGTTTTCTTTAGCACAAAGATGCTTTCGGTCTGACAATTTTGGTAAGGTTTGTTGGTGGAGGAATCCTAGTTCGCACGTTTGACTCAAAAAAAAGTAGTTTCCTTTCGAGAGAAGTGGAGTTCGCAGCCAAGAAAAAACAAGTAAAAAAACTTGGGTTGTGCATGCGCACTTGGCATGCAAACAGAGAGCAGCCACGTGCCAAATATTTGGAGAGCTCATACATACCAGTAGTAGTGCTAGTGTGGCAAGTTAATTTGGTACAGTTGGCAGAAAAAGAAAGGATTATCCTGTGGTGGAAGAGAAGAGACATACTAGTACTAGTACTACTTTCGAGTTGCAACATCGCTCATAATTTTTCGTACAACTTGTAGTTGTTGTCACAGTCTGTGAATTTCGTTTGTGTCTTAGGTTCGTGTCTCTAGCACGATCTAGCCTAGGATCAGCACTCGACCACATTGAACGAATTTTCAGCTTGCATTAATTAACGTGGTTGTACTAGTACTAGTACTACTTCGAGTTGCAGCATCGCTCATAATTTTTCGTACAACTTGTAGTTGTTGTCACAGTCTGTGAATTTCGTTTGTGTCTTAGGTTCGCGTCTCTAGCACGATCTAGCCTAGGACCAGCACTCGACCACATTGAACGAATTTTCAGCTTGCATTAATTAACGTGGTTGTAGCATTTTTCCCCACATATATAAAGCTAACCCAGCTCCACATATTTTTGCACCGTGTATACATACGTTCACCTGGCAATCGCTTTATCCAACTTTTGGAGTTATTTGACACCACTAGTTGCCGATCACCACCTGCTGCATGGTAAGAACTTGTAAGACTTTTTGCTATACTATGAGCGTTTTACCACCACATCCCGGTAGTTCATCGGAACATTATTTTTGTATTTTATTTCATGTTTCTACTAATCATGACAGGATCTATAGTCAATTCATGGGCTTCATCGATCGTGGGAGACGTGCCACCACCTCAAAGAATACAACCACCATCACAAGAGGTACAAAGGCATCAAAATACTCACAAACAGGTTCTTGTTTCCATGCCACCTTTTAATGGTCGTTTTAAGCCTGATTTGTATATTGAATGGGAGTTCGAAATAAATGCTATATTTGCTTCCCATAATTTTTCTGAACGTGAAAAAGTTAAGGTCGCGGTTGGTTCGTTCACTGGTTATGCTTTGGTTTGGTGGAGTGAATATTGTCGGTTACACCCTGATTATATACCTACTACTTGGGATGATTTGAAACTTGCCATGCGACATACATTTGTCCCCGCTTATTATACTCGTGACATGATTAAAAAGTTGCAACATTTACAACAAGGTAGTGACACCGTAACGAAATATTATGATGATTTACAAACTACCTTGTTGCATTCCTTTTTAGAAGAAACTGAAGAAGACTTTATGGATAGATTTTGTGGAGGATTAAACCGTGACATTCAGGAGATACTAATTCATGAAAAGTGTTATCCTATGGACCGTTTGTTTCGTCTTGCTTGCAAAGATGAACAGGAGATAACAAGACGTGTTGCCCACAAGATAAACAAGCAGAAGGTGCAAATCCCAAGAGTTGCCACGGTTGTTCCTTCCACCACTGCTCGTACTATGACAACAACATCCATTGTTGAGAGCACTACATCACCTCCACCATGTGATGTGTCGCCACCTCGAGTGCCTACATCATCTTTGTTGATCATAAGAGGTAATGACAAAGGTACCGATTTTCCACCTCCACATGAGTATGATGAATGCCTTGTCAATTTAAATGAACCATGCAATGAGCTACCCACTACTTTGATCACACCAGCTACTTTAGAGGACTATGTTCATGATTTGACTTTGCCATGTGATCAAACAATTTTGAGTGAACCCATTGAATTAATTATCGATGCAAAAGAATCAAGTGAATCAGGAAATAAATCAGATTTGGATCAAATAAGTTTGAAAATAATTGTGCCAATGTTTAATCATTTTGATATGACCTCTAATCTTGGTGATGGTTCATCAATGTTGGGATGGTTTAATGATAAGCATGGTCAAACTTTTGATATGAATAAGAGCTTCACTTATATGTGCAAACTGAGTTGCAATATTTTCATGCCTTTGAATTCTAGTGATAATATATTGGCTTTATATTTCACGACTTTTGAAGGGTGCTCTTGTATAACTATGTCACATGTGCCCCAACTGAGATCAGTAAAAATGGATGACATATACATATACAACATGTACACCTTGTCTCTTTTGTTAGCCACATTTCAGATTAAGCAACGCCGAGGACGGCTTTGTTTTCAAGAAGGGGAGGATGATGAGGACATGGCTACCACATTTACACCCATAACCCATACTGTTTTACCTCTTGGAGAAATTGCTAGAGCTCATATACGCCAATTAAATTATCAGGTACTTTCGTTTCTTGATAATGTTTCTAGTGTTCATGAGAATATGATGCTGCCTAATTTAGATACATTTGTGTTGTTTGCAATTGAAGGGCCTAGCACGGACAAGAAGGATGAACATTGGAGTATGGTGAAGCACGGAGATGAAGGTGTGTGCGAAGAGACCAAGAATAGAGGTTCAAGTGGAGATTTCCGGACTTTGAAGCCGCCATGATGACATACAAGAAGATGGACGAAATATACAAGATGGCCTTTCATAAATTTCGTCCATAGCTTATTATTGGTGTTGCGCCACCTTATTTTGGGCCAAGCCCATGTAATATATTTTTAGAGTCCAAATTTCAGGGAAACCAACTTAGGAGGTGTTTTAGTCCCACCTTGCCAAGGGTGGACAAAATCCCCTCTCTTTTCCCTATAAATATAGCCCTTAAGGCATCATTTAGACTTGGGATTTGTTTAGTTAAAAGTTAGCCATTGCAACTTCGTGTACTTCGTTTATGTCCAACGACCAGACCAAGACCACTTTCGGATCCCCACCTTTATCAATACTTCATACATATTCGCAATATTTAGATTGCTTTTATCTATTCTTGCTAGTTCTTCGATTGCTTGCAGGAATAGACCTTCGTGGTCATGTTGATCGTGCTCCGGCGTGGTCAATAACCTCAGGAGATTGGTTTAGCGATTGCTAAGGCGCAACGTCGTGCACGTTTGTAGTCGGATCGTCAAAGTCGTGTCCACCAAATCGATAGTTATCATCTCATAGAAAGATCGGGACACCCCGCCTCTATCAAATTTCGAATAACACTAAGTTACCTCAATGAGGATATGAAAATCTCCAACAATAAGAATATCATACTTTTTCCTGACAGTAGGGAGAGGAAATTCAAAACCTCCAAAAATGATAGTTGAAACTTTTTCAATAGAATTGATACTATGAACTTGAGATTGTTTCCTCGGAAAGTGTACCGTATGCTCATTACCATTAACATGAAAAGTGACATTGCCTTTGTTGCAATCAATAACAGCCCCTGCAGTATTAAGAAAAGGTCTACCAAGGATAATAGACATACTATCGTCCTCGGGAATATCAAGAATAGCAAAGTCCGTTAAGATAGTGACATTTGCAACCACAACAGGCACATCCTCACAAATACCGACAGGTATAGTAGTTGATTTATCGGCCATTTGCAAAGATATTTCAGTAGGTGTCAACTTATTTAATTCAAGTCTACGATATAAAGAGAGAGGCATAACACTAACACCGGCTCCAAGATCACATAAAGCAGTTCTAACATAATTTCTTTTAATGGAACATGGTATAGTTGGTACACCCGGATCTTCGAGTTTCTTTGGTATTCCACCCTTAAAAGTGTAATTAGCAAGCATGGTGGAAATTTCAGCTTTCGGTATCTTTCTTTTGTTTGTAATGATATCCTTCATGTACTTAGCATAATGATTTACTTTAAGCATATCAGTTAAGCGCATACGTAAGAAAATAGGTCTAATCATTTCAGCAAAGCGCTCAAATCCTCATCATTCTTTGACTTGGATGGTTTAGGAGGAAAGGGCATGGGTTTCTGAACCCACAGTTCTCTTTCTTTACCATGCTTCCTAGCAACAAAATCTCTCTTATCATAACATTGATTCTTTGATTGTGGGTTATCAAGATCAACAACAGGTTCAATCTCTACATCATTGTTTTTGCTAGGTTGAGCATCAACATGAACATTATTATTAACATTATCACTAGGTTCATGTTCATCACCTGATTGTGTTTCAGCATCAGAAATAGAAATATCATTGGGATTCTCAGGTGTGTCTACAGTAGGTTCACTAGAAGCATGCAAAGTCCTATCATTTTTCTTTTTCTTCTTTTTAGAAGAACTAGGTGCCTCTAAATTATTTCTCTAAGAATCTTGCTCGATTCTCTTAGGGTGGCCTTCAGGATACAAAGGTTCCTAAGTCATTCGACCAGTTCTAGTAGCCACTCTAACGACAAAGTCATTTTTATTATTTAATTCATCAAACAAATCATTTTGAGCTTTAAGTACTTGCTCAGCTTGGGTAGCAACCATAGAAGCATATTTGCTAATGCGGTGAAGTTCATCTTTAACTCTAGCCAGATTATCACCTACGCGTCCTATCTCAAAAGCATTATTCTTTAACTCTCTACCAACATAAGCATTAAAACTTTCTTATCTAGCCATAAAGTCATCAAATTCATCTAAGCACGGGCTATGAAATTTAGTAGAGGGTATTTCAACTTTATCATATCTATAGAGAGAATTTACCTTTACTACCTGTGTCGGGTTATCAAGACAATGTGGTTCTTCAGGCGGTAAATTAAGACCATGTATTTCTTCAATAGGAGGTAAATTCTTAACATCTTCAGCTTTAATACCTTTTTCTTTCATTGATTTCTTTGCCTCTTGCATATCTTCAGGACTGAGAAATAAAAGACCTCTCTTCTTCGGAGTGGGTTTAGGAATAGGCTCAGGAGTTGGCTCAATTGGTTCAGGAATTACTTCAGGAATTGGCTCGGGAAGAGTCCAATTATTTTCATTAGTCAACATATTATTCAATAATACTTCGGCTTCGTCGACTGTTCTTTCCCTGAAAACACAACCAGCACAACTATCCAAGTAGTCCTTGGAAGCATCGGTTAGTCCATTATAAAAGATATCAATTATTTCATTTTTCTTAAGAGGATAATTGGGCAAAGCATTAAGTAACCGGAGAAGCCTCCCCCAAGCTTGTGGGAGACTCTCTTCTTCAATTTGCACAAAATTATATATTTCCCGCAAAGCAGCTTGTTTCTTATGAGCAGGGAAATATTTAGCAGAGAAGTAATAAATCATATCCTGGGGACTACGCACACAACGAGGAGCAAGAGAATTATACCAAGTCTTAGCATCACCCTTTAATGAGAACAGAAATATCTTAAGGATGTATAAATAGCGAGACTTCTCATCATGAGTAAATAGGGTGGCTATATCATTCAACTTGGTAAGATGTGCCACAACAGTTTCAGATTCAAGGACATAAAAACGATCAGATTCAACTAAAGTAATAATATCAGGATCAATAGAGAATTCATAATCCTTTTCAGTAACATAGATAGGTGAAGTAGCAAAAGCAGGATCGGGTTTCATTCTAGCATTAAGAGGCTGCTGCTTCCATTTAGCTCATAATTTCTTAAGATCATTTCTATCATTGCAAGCACGGATTTCAATAGCAGCTTTTTCATTCATAACATAACCCTTAGGAACAACAGGTAATACATAATCATTGGGGGAACCTTCATCATCTCTATCATCAGTAATAGGATCTTCGGTAATTTCTTCCCCCTAACTCTAGCAAGTTGTTCATGTAGCGACCCGACCTCAGACAGTCAAGTCTCTGTGCTCAGTGTCATCCCTGGATCAGTAATGCTGACACCACACAGTACTCGGAGGATTTATAACAGAGTAGCAATCACACACTTATTACATCGAATGTCTCAAAAGAGAACTTGATGAAATAAATATGGCTTAAGGCCATCTAAAACGATAATAGCGGAAGGCTTGGAAGATAAGCGAGTCCATCAACTCCAACGACATCACTGAGTATAGAACCACGACCTAAAAGCACCTTACTCGTCGTCTGAAAAGTCTGCAACATGAAACGTTGCAGCCCGAAAACGGGTCAGCACATGGAATATGCTGGCAATGTAACACATAGAGAATAACAATGGAGATAGGCTATACTACATGCATATTTGGTTGGTGGCAAAGCTCTATGGTTACAGTTTTTTTGCATAAAGCCAATTTTTCCCTACTGCAAAGGAATAAATTTAATTAACTATCATGGTGGTTGTTAAACATTGAGAATGGTTGATAGCATCCTCAATCCCAATTAAAAGTACTCATTAAAACTCCACAATATTAATTAAAGTAACATGATGAGATTCACATGATAATCAAGTACTAGATACTCAAGATGTCCATAACCGGGGACACGGCTAACCATGATTAGTTTATACACTCTGCAGAGGTTTGCGCACTTTTCCCCACATGACTCGATCACCTCTGTTTGGTTTCTCGCACTACATGGTGTTTGAGAAACGGATGACCGAGACATAGTCTTTCAGAAGCGCTCGCACCTTATGTAAAGGGTAGACCGTACCAACCTACATCCCCTACATCTGCTAGTCCACCCTGTAAGAGTTCGCACGACTTAGTCAACTATGCTAGAGCCCATAATAGCATGTGGTTGCACACGGAAGTTTCTAGTTTGAATAATCTCATGATCCCTTTGAGCATGGGTGGCGGTCCGAAGAAATACAGGCAAGTCCTGGAAACCCAGGTGCCTAGACAGGCAAGTCCTGGAGTAACCAGGTGCCTCAATCCACCCAAATGTGTGTTTAAGTTGCCACCTTAAATAAACCATTAATTAAAAATCTCACATCTGTCATGGAAATTCACTCACCCAATCCACGTCTACTAGCATAACATGGCATAATAAGCAAACGTAGAAGTAACTCCCAAGGGTTTGAAAACAGAACAGGTAATAGGTACTACCTCATCTACTTCCCATCCCACAATTTAATTAGATCCTAATCATGCAATGTTTGAGGATAGATCTAATGCAGAAAAACTGGGTAGTAGAAAGGTATGATCAAGTGTTACTTGCCTTGCTGATGATCCGCGAGACCTAGAGACTCGAAGTAACAGGCGGCGCACTCCGGGTATTCTATCGCAGACAAACAAACAAGCATACAATAAGTACTCATCTAATGCACAGGTAAAACTCGAATAAAAGATCCAACCAGAATGTTCAACTTAAGAACTCCGGTTTGCAAAAAGAACCAAATCAAACAAAGCAACGAAAATCAAACGGCGAAAGAAAACAGCTTCGTTTTACTAATCTGGATCTAAGTCAAATTTTATAGAGGCAAAAACTTGTTTAAGTAGATTATTCTAAAAGAGAGTTTCGAGACGAAACTCCAGGCGCTTGAATCGCCTGATTCCGATAAACGAGCGAAAAGTTGTACTAAAACGAAAATCGGATCAGAAATCGCGATCAGAAAATAACCGCGGAAAATCCGAGAAAAAGAAAAACGACGAACGGATTAACGAACGAACGTTCGTTAATTTAACGAATCTGACGAAGGCGTTCGTTAAAACGAACTAACGGACGAACGTCTGCTAATTAACCTAAACCGAAAAAAACCGAAACTAAAAAAAAATGAAAAAAACGTAATGAAAACCGCCCGTTTTTTTTAAGAAAACCGGCGGCACACGGTTCAAGGCGGCAGCGAACCTCGGCGGCGGCGGCGACGAAGTCTGGCGGGTCCGGCGACGGCGGGCAGCGGCGGCGGCGGATCTGGCGGGCGGCGGCGGATCTGGCTAGGGTTAGGGTTTCGCGAGTGGGCCGGGGCGGCGGATCGGGCTGGCGGCGGGGCGAGCTGGCGGGTTGGGGCGCTGTGCCGGGCGCTTTATAAAGTGCCCCCCGAGCGGAGTCCCGCTCGGGCACGGCCCGAGGTCGGTGCCCGTTTTTTTAAATAATTACGCTCGTTAGAGAAATAAAAAGAAATACTAAATGGACTCCAAAAATCCCGATATAAATTTTTCCCGGCTTCTAAAATCAAGCCGGACTAGATGAACATTTATTTGGGGCCTAAATGCAATTTTGAAAAACGCGCATTTTTCCTAAATTCAAATAAAAAGCGAAAAACTCCAAAATAAATCTTATTTGATTTTTTTTATTAAATCTTCATTATTTCTTTATTTTGGGAAAGTCATTTTATTCCCTCTCTGAATTTTTGGTAGTAGAAATAATTGAAGATAAAGTAAATAAAATCAATGATCCCATTTTCAAAATATGAGAAAAACTCAAATAAGAAAATAACGAAATCCCCAACTCTCTCCGAGGGTCCTTGAGTTGCATAGAATTTCTAGGATCGAGCCAAAAATGCAACAAAATATGATATGCAATGATGATCTATGTATAACATTCCAAATTGAAAATTTGGGATGTAACAAACCTACCCCCCTTAAGATGAATCTCGCCCTCGAGATTCGGGTTGGCTAGCAAATAGGTGAGGGTGGTCCTTGAGCAGATCTTCCTCTCGCTCCCAGGTGGCTTCCTCCTCGGTGTGGTGGCTCCACTGAACTTTGCAAAACTTGATAACCTTACTGCGGGTAACTCGACTGGCATAATCCAGAATTCTAACTGGTTTCTCCTCATAAGTCAAATCATCCTTCAACTGAATTGCTTCCAATGGCACAGTATCTCTTAGTGGAATATCGGCTATTTCTGCGTGACACTTCTTCAACTGTGAAACATGGAACACATCGTGAACTCCTGACAATCCCTCAGGAAATTCCAACTTGTATGCTACTTCTCCCATGCGTTCCAAAACCTTGTATGGCCCCACAAAATGTGGTGCTAACTTGCTTTTAACTCCAAAGTGCTTAACTCCTCGTAGCGGAGATACTCGAAGATAAACTCTGTCTCCGACTTCATATTCTGTCTCCTTGCATTTCGAATCTGCATAGCTCTTCTGCCTTGACTGAGCTACCTTGAGCCTGTCGCGAATCAACTTTACTTTCTGTTCAGACTCCTTAATCAAATCCGGTCCAAACAACTGGCGGTCTCCAACCTCATCCCATAACAACGGGGTTCTGCACCTCCTTCCGTACAAGGCTTCAAAAGGGGCCATCTTCAAACTGGATTGATAACTGTTGTTGTAAGAAAACTCCGCGTATGGCAAGTTATCATCCCAACTAGATCCATAATCCAACACACAAGCTCTAAGCATATCCTCCAAAATCTGATTGACTCTCTCGGTCTATCCATCTGTCTGCGGATGGAAAGCTGTGCTAAACTCCAGCCTGGTTCCCAATGTTTCGTGCAACTGCTTCCAGAACTTCGAGGTGAATTGGGTCCCTCTATCTGATACGATACTCCTCGGAACTCCATGCAAACATACAATCCTTGTCATGTATATCTTAGCCAGTTTGGCACCGCTGTAGGTAGTCTTTACTGGAATGAAATGAGCTACCTTCGTCAAACGATCGACTACAACCCAAATCGAGCCATAGCCTGAACGAGTCCTGGGCAATCCCGTGATGAAATCCATGCCTAGTTTATCCCACTTCCATTCGGGTATAGGCAATGGCTGCAACAATCCAGCTGGCTTTTGATGTTCTGCCTTCACCCTCTGACATACATCACAAACTACTATATACTCTGCAATATCTTTCTTCATTCCGGTCCACCAGAAAGTTTTCTTCAAATCTAAATACATCTTGGTATTCCCTGGGTGAATCGAATATGGTGAATCATGTGCCTCTTGCAGAATCAATCTCCTGATCTCCGGGTCATTGGGCACATAAACACGGTCCTCAAATCGTAGGGTATCGTACTCATCCTCACGAAATCCCTTAGCCTTTCCTTCGTTCATTTTCTCCTTTATAGAGGCAACTTCCTTATCTGTCTTTTGAGCTTCTCCGATTTTATCCATCAATGTAGACTGAATCTCCATTGCTGCTACATAGCCTCTCGGAACTATTTCCAAACATAGCTCTCGAAGGTCCTCGGCTAACTCCTTGGGTATTCCTCCCATCTTTAGTGTATTGACGTGGCTTTTACGGCTCAACGCGTCTGCTACAACGTTAGCCTTCTCGGGGTGATAATGCAATCTCATATCATAATCCTTAATAAGCTCCAACCATCTCCTCTGCCTGAGATTTAACTCCTTTTGTGTGAAGATGTACTTCAAACTCTTGTGATCCGTGTACACCTCACAATGATTTCCAATGAGAAAATGTCTCCATGTTTTCAGTGTGTGCACTACGGCTGCTAATTCCAATCGTGAGTAGCATAATTCAACTCATGGGGCTTAAGCTGTCATGAAGCATACGAAACAACTCTTCCCTCCTGCATAAGCACTGCTCCAAGTCCTCGTCGTGAAGCGTCGCAATACACCTCATAATTCTTGGTCTGATCTGGCAGAATTAATACTGGTGAGGTAACCAAACGTTTCTTCAACTCCTGGAAACTAGCCTCACACTCCTCAGTCCGAATGAACTTAGTATCCTTCTTCAACAACTCTGTCATAGGCTTGGCAATCTTCGAGAAATTTTCAATGAATCTTCGGTAGTATCCTGCGAGTCCAAGGAAACTCCTGATCTCTCCAACTGTGGTTGGTGCCTCCCAGTTTGTCACAGTGACAACTTTAGTGGGGTCTACGGCAATACCTTCTCCGGATATAACATGTCCGAGAAATCCAACTTCCTTCAACCAAAACTCACACTTGCTGAACTTGGCGTATAGCTGATGTTCTCTGAGCTTCTCGAGTACCAAATGCAAGTGTTCCTTATGTTCCTCTTCATTCTTCGAGTAAACCAAAATATCATCAATGAACACCACGACGAACTTATCCAAAAATTCCATAAACACCTTGTTCATCATGTTCATAAAATAGGCCGGGGCGTTAGTCAGACCAAATGACATAACAGTATACTCATACAGCCCATACCTGGTGGTAAAAGCCGTCTTCGGTATATCTTGCTCCCGAATCTTCAACTGATGGTACCCTGATCGCAAATCGATCTTGGAAAACACCTTAGCTCCTTGCAACCGATCAAACAGATCATTGATCATTGGTAGTGGGTACTTGTTCTTGATTGTTACTTCATTCAATCCGCGATAATCAACAACCATTCTTAACGATCCATCCTTCTTCTCCACTAGAAGTACTCCCTCCTTCCCAAAATATAAGGCACGATTGACTTTTTACGATCTTTGATGCACAACTTTGACCACTAATATATATCAAAGTATATGGATTGAACATGTATAAATGACATCGCTGTATTTGTCTTGCAGAGCAATTTTATTTCATATGTATGTATAATGATTTTATAGACATATAATACATAAAAAATATAGTCAAAGTTGTGCAACGAAGACCAGAAAAGTCAAATCGTGCCTTATATTTTGGGAAGGAGGGAGTACTGGCGATCCCCAAGGTGAAGAACTTGGGCGAATAAAACCTTTATCCAACAACTCCTTAATTTGCTTCTTGATTTCCTCCAAATCCTGGGCTGGCATCCTGTACGGTCTCTTGGATATAGGTCCAGTGCCTGGCAATAGCTCAATTAAGAACTCAATGTCTCTATCCGGTGGCATGCCTGGCAACTCTTCTGGAAATACATCGGAAAAATCCCTTACCACTGGTACTTCCTCCTGCACAACTCCTGATAAGGAATTTACATGTGCTCTCCTCGGCTCATGCCGTGATACATACTTGATCCTTCTTCCTTCAGGGGTGGTAAGCAAAATCGACTTACTGACGCAATCAATGTTCCCTCCATACTTTGATAACCAATCCATGCCTAATATCACATCCAAACCTTGCGATTCCAAAACTATTAGGTCCGAGGGAAATACATGGTGTCCAATCCTTAATGGCAGTCGATCACACCATATACTAGCCATGTATTCTGCTGCTGAATCAACTGAGTGATCTCTGGCGGGAAAACAAATTCGGGGTCGCGTCTCGGAGGCATCTGAGGGTTTTAAGAAAAGACGAGAATTTAGAATAGAATGAGGTCTAGAGGGAAACAGTACCCATATGCACATGAGACAAATCACACAAAATCACTCCAATCAATTCAAACAAGGGCATACAACGGTCTAACTATCGTTACAAAAGTGCTTGGACTAAAACTAGTTAAATGGTGGAAAATTCTACTACTGTTATGGTGGTCAACTAGAAAAACTGCTCCGATGCAGATTCCATGATATCTGCTCCAGCTTCATCAACATAGTCATCATCGCTGTCGTCGGTATTCGAGTCGGTGTCGTCGATGATGATATAATTATCTGGACATGTAGG
The DNA here is from genome assembly GCF_018294505.1 of Triticum aestivum. Taxonomy (NCBI): domain Eukaryota; kingdom Viridiplantae; phylum Streptophyta; class Magnoliopsida; order Poales; family Poaceae; genus Triticum; species Triticum aestivum. Next base: position 316,859,588 of record NC_057804.1, on the reverse strand, counting down.
TTCATCCTCTTCTCCTCTGGGTGCTGAACCTCCCATGAATACTCCAATCTTCTCCTTAAGATCACCGTTCTGTCTTACTAGAGCGACGATTTCTTCCATATAATCTTTGCGCGTAGCCTTGAGTTCTGCTTCTAGCTCCTTGATCCTGGTCATAGCCTTCTGTAGCTCCTCCATATCTGCGCACATCTGATTCTCCTGGCGTCGGATGTGTTGGTTTAACTCCTGAATATAAGCTGCGATTGATCTGTCCCTCCTGGTGGCGATCATCTCCCAATGCTCATCTCGGCGCCCACAAATCTGGTAGATAGTATTCTTGAGGTCGTTGTAGTAAACTTCTCCAATTCGTCCCATGGCGATGTGAGCTGCCATGCTCTTTCCTAGGCTCCATGTTGGCACATCAAAGGTAAACTCTATTGGCTCTGTGACCGGTGCAAATGTCCTTCCTAGAATGTAGACTTGAATCCTCCAGCGCTCCTCTTCGGGTAAAGTGGCGTTGAAAGTTCCAGTGAAGCTTGGTACTCCTATGTTCAGGTATCTAGCGGCTTCCTTCAAGTGACATCCAAAAGGTGAATTCTCATCTGGTTGTGCGAACTTGATCCTTGCATCCGCCATCCTAAAGATTAGAAAAGATGAGGAATCAGAAATGAGAAGAAAGAGTAGTGATCTAGGGCTTTAGCTTAGTGGTCGTGTCCTACAGTCAGCGTGTGCTCTGAAACCACCTTTGTAGCGACCCAACCTCAGATGGTCAAGTCTCTGTGCTCAGTGTCATCCCTGGATCAGTAATGCTGACACCACACAGTACTCGGAGGATTTATAACAGAGTAGCAATCACACACTTATTACATCGAATGTCTCAAAAGAGAACTTAATGAAATAAATATGGCTTAAGGCCATCTAAAACGATAACAGCGGAAGGCTTGGAAGATAAGCGAGTCCATCAACTCCAACGGCATCACTGAGTATAGAACCACGACCTAAAAGCACCTTACTCGTCGTTTGAAAAGTCTGCAACATGAAACGTTGCAGCCCGAAAACGGGTCAGCACATGGAATATGCTGGCAATGTAACACATAGAGAATAACAATGGAGATAGGCTATACTACATGCATATTTGGCTGGTGGTAAAGCTCTATGGTTACAGTTTTTTTGCATAAAGCCAATTTTTCCCTACTGCAAAGGAATAAATTTAATTAACTATCATGGTGGTTGTTAAACATTGAGAATGGTTGACAGCATCCTCAATCCCAATTAAAAGTACTCATTAAAACCCCACAATATTAATTAAAGTAACATGATGAGATTCACATGATAATCAAGTACTAGATACTCAAGATGTCCATAACCGGGGACACGGCTAACCATGATTAGTTTATACACTCTGCAGAGGTTTGCGCACTTTTCCCCACATGACTTGATCGCCTCCGTTTGGTTTCTCGCACTACATGGTGTTTGAGAAACGGATGACCGAGACATAGTCTTTCAGAAGCGCTCGCACCTTACGTAAAGGGTAGACCGTACCAACCTACATCCCCTACATCTGCTAGTCCACCCTGTAAGACTTCGTACGACTTAGTCAACTACGCTAGAGCCCATAATAGCATGTGGCTGCACACGGAAGTTTCTAGTTTGAATAATCTCATGATCCCTTTGAGACTGGGTGGCGGTCCGAAGAAATACAGGCAAGTCCTGGAAACCCAGGTGCCTAGACAGGCAAGTCCTGGAGTAACCAGGTGCCTCAATCCACCCAGATGTGTGTTTAAGTTGCCACCTTAAATAAACCATTAATTAAAAATCTCACATCTGTCATGGAAATTCACTCACCCAATCCACGTCTACTAGCATAACATGGCATAATAAGCAAACGTAGAAGTAACTCCCAAGGGTTTGAAAACAAAACAGGTAATAGGTACTACCTCATCTACTTCCCATCCCACAATTTAATTAGATCCTAATCATGCAATGTTTGAGGATAGATCTAATGCATAAAAACTGGGTAGTAGAAAGGTATGATCAAGTGTTACTTGCCTTGCTGATGATCCGCGAGACCTAGAGACTCGAAGTAACAGGCGGCGCACTCCGGGTATTCTATCGCAGACAAACAAACAAGCATACAATAAGTACTCATCTAATGCACAGGTAAAACTCGAATAAAAGATCCAACCAGAATGTTCAACTTAAGAACTCCGGTTTGCAAAAAGAACCAAATCAAACAAAGCAACGAAAATCAAACGGCGAAAGAAAACAGCTTCATTTTACTAATCTGGATCTAAGTCAAATTTTACAGAGGCAAAAACTTGTTTAAGTAGATTATTCGGAAAGAGGGTTTTGAGACGAAACTCCAGGCGCTTGAATCGCCTGATTCCGATAAACGAGCGAAAAGTTGTACTAAAACGAAAATCGGATCAGAAATTGCGATCAGAAAATAACCGCGGAAAATCCGAGAAAAAGAAAAACGACGAACGGATTAATGAACGAACGTTCATTAATTTAACGAATCTGACGAAGGCGTTCGTTAAAACGAACTAACGGACGAACGTCCGCTAATTAACCTAAACTGAAAAAAAACCGAAAATAAAAAAACGAAAAAAACAGTAACGAAAACCGCCCGGTTTTTTTTAAGAAAACCGGCGGCACGCGGTTCGAGGCGGCGGCGAACCTCGGCGGCGGCGGCCACGAAGTCCGGCGGGGCTCCGGCGGGTCCGGCAACGGCGGGCGGCGGCGCTGGTGGCGGCGGCGGCGGATCTGGCGGGCGGCGGTGGATCTGGCTAGGGTTAGGGCTTCGCGGGTGGGCCGGGGCGGCGGATCGGGCGGGCGGCGGGGCAAGCTGGCGGGCTGGGGCGCTTTTTTAAGTGCCCCGCGAGCGGAGTCCCGCTCAGGCACGGCCAGAGGTCGGTGCGGTTTTTTTAAAATAATTACGCTCGGTAGAAAAATAAAAAGAAATACTAAATGGACTCCAAAAATCCCGAAATAAATTTTTCCCGGCTTCTAAAATCAAGCCGGACTAGATGAACATTTATTTGGGGCCTAAATGCAATTTTGAAATACGCGCATTTTTCCTAAATTCAAATAAAAGCGAAAAACTCCAAAATAAATCTTATTTGATTTTTTATTAAATCTTCATTATTTCTTTATTTTGGGAAAGTCATTTTATTCCCTCTCTGAATTTTTGGTAGTAGAAATAATTGAAGATAAAATAAATAAAATCAATGATCCCATTTTCAAAATTTGAGAAATACCCAAATAAGAAAATAACGAAATCCCCAACTCTCTCCGTGGGTCCTTGAGTTGCGTAGAATTTCTAGGATCGAGCCAAAATGCAACAAAAATATGATATGCATGATGATCTATGTATAACATTCCAAATTGAAAATTTGGGATGTTACAGTTCATCAAGAAATTCACCTAATGGCAAAGTAGTATCACGCACAGAAGTAGTTTCATCATGCATAGCAGAAGTGGCATCATCAATAACATGCGACATATCAGAATTCATAGCAGCAGCAGGTTTAGGTGTCACAAGCCTACTAATAACGGAAGGAGAATCTAGTGCAGAGCTAGATGGCAGTTCCTTACCCCCCCTCGTAGTTGAGGGAAAAATAGTAGTTCGATCGTCTTTCAAGTTCTTCATAGTGATCAACAGATATAAATCCCAAGTGACTCAGAGAATAGAGCTATGCTCCCCGGCAACGGTGCCAGAAATTAGTCTTGATAACCCACAAGTATAGTGAATCGCAACAGCGTTCGAGGGTAGAGTATTCAACCCAAATTTATTGATTGGACACAAAGGGAGCCAAAGAATATTCTTGAGTATTAGCAGTTGAGTTGTCAATTCAACCACACCTGGATAACTTAGTATCTGCAGCAAAGTGTTAAGTAGCAAAAGTGGTATGATAATAAAGGTAGCGGTAGCAAAAGTAAAGATAAATGTTTTGGGGTTTTTGTAGTAGTTGTAACAGTAGCAACGAAAAAGTAAATAAGCGAAGAACAATATATGAAAAGCTCGTAGGCAATGGATCAGTGATGGATAATTATGCCGGGTGCGATTCCTCATGCAATAGTTATAACATAGGGTGATATAGAACTAGCTCCAATTCATCAATGTAATGTAGGCATGTAATCCGTAAATAGTCATACGTGCTTATGGAAAAGAACTTGTATGACATCTTTTGTCCTACCCTCCCGTGGAAGCGGGGTCCTAGCGGAAACTAAGGGATATTAAGGCCTCCTTTTAATAGAGAACCGGAACAAAGCATTAACACATAGTGAATACATGAACTCCTCAAACTACGGTCATCACCGAGAAGTATCCCGATTATTGTCACTTCGAGGTTGTCGAATCATAACACATAATAGGTGACTATAGACTTGCAAGATAGGATCAAGAACACACATATATTCATGAAAACATAATAGGTTCAGATATGAAATCATGGCACTCGGGCCCTAGTGACAAGCATTAAGCATAGCAAAGTCATAGCAACATCAATCTCAGAACATAGTGGATACTAGGGATCAAACCCTAACAAAACTAACTTGACTACATGGTAAATCTCACTACGGTCATCAAACCCTAGCAAGCCTACGATGGAATTACTCACGCACGGCAGTTAGCATCATGAAATTGGTGATGGAGGATGGTTGATGATGACGACGGCGACGAATCCCCCTCTCCGGAGCCCCGAACAGACTCCAAATCAGCCCTCCCAAGAGAGATTAGGGCTTGGCGGCGGCTCCGTCTCGTAAAACGCGATGAAACTTTCTCTCCGATTTTTTTTCTCCCCGAGCGTGAATATATGGAGTTGGAGTTGACGCCGGTGGAGGTCCAGGGGGACATGAGATAGGAGGCCGTGCCCTAGGGGGGGGCGCCCCCCTGTCTCGTGGATAGGCTGTGGGCCCCTGGCATTAATTCTTTCACCAAAAATTCTTATTGATTCCAAAGAGTGCCTCTGTGGATTTCCAAGACATTCCCAGAACTTCTCTTTTCTACACATAAAACAACATCATGGCAGTTCTGCTGAAAACAGCGTCAGTCCGGGTTAGTTTCATTCAAATCATGCAAGTTAGAGTCCAAAACAAGGGCAAAAGTGTTTGGAAAAGTAGATCTTTTGGAGACGTATCAATGCACACCCACTTAGTTTCTTTTGATGATCTTTCATACATTTATAGCCCTAGTGAATTCATTGCATGGCAATCCCTACTCATCGTGTTGACATCAATTGATGGGCATCTCCATAGCCCATTGATTAGCCACGTCAATATGAGACTTTCTCCCTTTTTGTCTTCTACATAATCCCTATCATCATACTCTACTCCACCCATAGTGCTATATCCATGGCTTACACTCATGTATTGCGTGAGGGTTGAAAAAGCTGATGCGCGGTAAGAAGTATGAACCAATTACTTGGCTGAAACAGGGGTTGTTCATGATGGGAGCATTTTTGTGTGACGAAAATGAAGAATGGCCAAACTATATGATTTTGTAGGGATAAGCTTTCTTTGGCTATGTTATTTTGATAAGACATGATTAATTTGTTAGTATTCTTGAAGTACTACTATTTTTTATGTCAATATTAAACTTTTATCTTCAATCTTTTGGATCTGAACATTCATGCCACAATAAAGAACATTACATTGAGAAATATGCTAGGTAGCATTCCACATCAAAAATTCTGTTTTTATCATTTACCTACTCGAGGACGAGCAGGAATTAAGCTTGGGGATGCTTGATACGTCTCCAACGTATCTATAATTTTTGATTGTTCCATGCTATTATATTACCTATTTTGGATGTTTAATGGGATTTACTTTACACTTTCATATTATTTTTGGGACTAACCTATTAACCGGAGGCCCAGCCCAAATTGTTGTTTTTTGCCTATTTTAGTGTTTCGCAGAAAAGGAATATCAAACGGAGTCCAAACGGAATAAAACCTTCGGGAGAGTTATTTTTGGAACAAACACAATCCAGGAGACTTGGAGTGGACGTCAAGGAACAAACGAGGCGCCCACGAGGTAGGAGGGCGCGCCCAGGGGGGTAGGCGCGCCCCCCACCCTCGTGGTCCCCTCATGGCTCCCCTGACCGACTTCCTTCGCCTATATATACTCATATACCCTGAAAACATCCAGGAGCACCATGAAACCCTATTTCCACCGCCGCAACCTTCTGTACCCGTGAGATCCCATCTTGGGGCCTTTTCCGGCGCTCCGCCGGAGGGGGAATCGATCACGGAGGGCTTCTACATCAACACCATAGCCTCTCCGATGAAGTGTGAGTAGTTTACCACAGACCTTCGGGTCCATAGTTATTAGCTAGATGGCTTCTTCTCTCTCTTTGGATCTCAATACAAAGTTCTCCTCGATCTTCTTGGAGATCTATTCGATGTAATTCTTTTTGCGGTATGTTTTTCAAGATCCGATGAATTGTGGGTTTATGATCAAGATTATCTATGAACAATATTTGAATCTCCTCTGAATTCTCTTATGTATGATTGGTTATCTTTACAAGTCTCTTCGAATTATCAGTTTGGTTTGGCCTACTAGATTGATCTTTCTTGCAATGGGAGAAGTGCTTAGCTTTGGGTTCAATCTTGCGGTGTCCTTTCCCAATGACAGCAGGGGCAGCAAGGCACGTATTGTATTGTTGCCATCGAGGATAAAAAGATGGGGTTTATATCATATTGCTTGAGTTTATCCCTCTACATCATGTCATCTTGCCTACTGCGTTACTCTGTTCTTATGAATTTAATATTCTAGATGCATGCTGGATAGCGGTTGATCTGTGGAGTAATAGTAGTAGATGCAGAATCGTTTCGATCTACTTGTCACGGACATGATGCCTATATACTTGATCATGCCTAGATATTCTCATAACTATGCACTTATCTATCAATTTCTCGACAGTAATTTGTTCACCCACCGTAATACTTATGCTATCTTGAGAGAATCCACTACTGAAACCTACGGCCCCCGGGTCTATTTTCCATCATATAAGTTTCTGATCCACTTTATTTTGCAATCTTTACTTTTCAATCTATATCATAGAAATACCAAAAATATTTATCTTTTTATAATCTCTATCAGATCTCACTTTTTCAAGTGGACGTGAAGGGATTCACAACCCAGTTATCGCGTTGGTTGCAAAGTTCTTATTTATTTGTGTAGGTATGAGGGATTTGCGTGTAGTCTCCTACTGGATTGATAGCTTGGTTCTCAAAAACTGAGGGAAATACTTGCGCTACTTTGCTGCATCACCCTTTCCTCTTCAAGGAAAACCAACGCAGTGCTCAAGAGGTAGCAATGTACGGCCAGGGCTCGTGTACATGGAGAGGCAATGGACGGCAGCGACGTCATCTTGTTCATCGGCAGCTAACCGGCTGGGTCCGAAAGGAGGAAACAACATTGTCTTCACCGAGAGCCAAGTGCCTTGATGAGGACATCAATACCGTTGTTACACCCACAGCTCCTACTGCTACATATACTGGTCCAATTACTAGAGCTCGCGCACGCCAATTAAATTATCAGGTACTTTCGGTTCTTGGTAATGATTCTAAAGTTCGTGAGAATATGATGCTGCCTAAATTGGATACATTTGTTTTGCTTACAAATGAAGGGCCTAGCTTGGAGAAGGATGAACATTGGAGCAAGAACAAGCATGGAGATGATGGCATGCGCAAGGGGAACAAGAACAGAGTTACAAGTGATGATTTCAGGACTTTGAAGCCACCATAATGAGTGCATGAAGCCTTGGATGAAATATACAAGATGCCACTTCATAAATTTCGTCTAGAGGCTATTCTAGGTGCTGCGTCACCTTATTATTGGGCCAGGCCCATGTAATTTCGAAATACATAAGTATAGGCTATTTTTAGAGTCCGTATGTGTGGGGAAACAAGAGATAGGGTTAGTTTCGGAGCCCTCTACCAAGGGCCACGAAATTTACCCCCTCTTCCTCCATATATACAGCTCTTAGGGCACCGTTTGGACTTTGGGTTTTGTTTAGATTAAAAGTTCGCCATAGCTGCAACTTCGCGTACTTCGTTTGTGTTCAACGACCAGACAAAGGCGTCACAGAACCCCACCTTGATCAATAAAGCTTTCATCTTATATTCGCAATATCCAGATTGCAATCTCAGTTTCTTGCTTGTTCTTCGTTTGCTCGCAGGAAACAGACCCTCGTGGTCAGGTTGATCGTGCTCCGGCGTGGTCAATAACCTCTCGGAGTTGGTTTAGCGATTGCTAAGGCGCGACGTCCTCGCACGTACGTAGTCGGATCGTCAAAGTCGACTTCCACCAAAGCGATATCCATCATCTCATCGAAAGACGGGACACCTTTGCCTCTATCATGCCTGGGTCGGAATGCGTCCTGTTCATCGAGAGCGAAGCCACTGGGTCAGAACACGTCCGGTTCATCAGGAGCAAACCGGCTTGGATGGAACAACTGAAACAACGCCTGGCATACCACAGAACAGAGGAAAGGGGCCTTCTTTTCGACCTCGTACGGTCAAAACAGGGTCTTGTTCATCGGGAAGGGTCTGGTGTATCGCAAAACGGTGGAAACGGACTTCTGTTCGAGCTCCTAAAGTCGAAACGGGGTCCTGTTGATCGGGAGGGGTGTGGTGTACCAGAAAACAGAGGAAACAGACTTCTCTTCGACCTCCTACGGTCAAAATAGGGGTCCTGTTCATCGAGAGGGGTGTGGGGTACCGCAAACGGGACTTCCCGGGCTACTGTTCATCCACCGTCGACTTCCTCCAGCCTCCACCAGGTATTGTTCATCCAGTATCGACTTCCTCCAGCCACCACCAGCTACTGTTCATCCACGGGGTCCTGTTCATCCAGCCTCCACCTGCTACTGTTCATCCAGCCCTCCACGGAGTCCTGTTCATCCAGCCTCCACTGGTTACTGTTCAACCAATGCTCCATGGGGTCCTGTTAACCAGCCCCTCCATGGGGTCCATAGCTGCAACTTCACGTACTTCGTTTGTGTTCAACGACCAGACAAAGGCGTCACATAACCCCACCTTGATCAATAAAGCTTTCATCTTATATTCGGAATATCCAGATTGTAATATCAGTTTCTTGCTTGATCTTCATTTGCTCGCAGGAAACAGACCCTCGTGGTCAGGTTGATCGTGCTCCGGCGTGGTCAATAACCTCTCGGAGTTGGTTTAGCGATTGCTATGGCGCGATGTCCTCGCATGTACGTAGTTGGATCGTCAAAGTCGACTTCCACCAAAGCGATATCCATCATCTCATTGAAATACGGGACTCCTTTGCCTCTATCAAGTGGTATCAGATTTCTAGGTTGCTCAGTGAGATTTTACAGTTTTTCGTAGTTTAGATCGAGTCTGTTCTTCATACCTACAGTCCATGAAAAAGCCAAAAAAATTAGGGTTAGTTCATCATATCCGAACCAATCTGAGCCTTTGCATAATCTTTTTAGGGTTTTGCTTTGTTGAATTTGCGGTTGCATCGTCGTGTCTAGTTGCTGGTCTTAGCGTCTAGTCTTTTAGAGTTTCGAGTTCTGGTCATAAGTTGTCACGCCGCTACCGCACCATCATCATCGCCCCTGCCATCTACCACCACCGCTCCGAATCCGTATCCATATACCACCACCAATCCGTATCCATATACCACCACCGATCCATAACCATATACTACCACCGCTACCACCACCGCTGCCATATACCACAACCATATATCCACCACCAATCCGAGTTCCTTGCATATTAGGTTTGTTTTCGGGATCCATCTACTTTCCGATCGTGTTTCCTTGCCTGAGTAGGTTTCGAAAAAAAAACGCACTTGACAAAAAAAATCATTTAGGCCCAAAATTTTCCAAAAACGCACTTGACAAAAAAAAATCTGGTATCCTATTTTTAGGTGTTCCTAAGCCTATTGAGACAGTCGTCGTTATAGAAAGTTTTTTTGACCCTTTTCCAGTTTGTGGGTCCGGGCAGTCAAAAAAAATTGGTCGAAAATTTTTCATGCCTATCCTGTTATCTTGACTTGGGAAGAGTTTTGAGACACTCGCCATTATAGTGATTTTCGAAAAAATAGGAGCGCAAAAAAAAGAGCACAAAAAAAAGGAGCGCAAAAAAAGGAGTGAAAAAAATTCAGAGTGTGCTTCTCCCTTGTTTCCGTGCAGCATCGTGATTTTGTTAGTGTTCTAGGCTCGCGTCTCTAGCATAGTCTAGCCTAGGACCAGCACAGTACCGTCGTTGAGCGTTTATTCAACTTTGCATCTCTAAATTGATTATTGCTGACCCTTTTTGCTACCATATTATAAGCCTTCCCAGCTCCACATACATCTCCGCCGTGCGTTTGACTCTCCCTGATAATCGCTCTATCCAAGCTTTGAGAGTTTTGACTACAACGGTTGCCGATCACCACCTGCTGCTGGGTAAGAACTGGTAGGAATTTGAGATTTGCTTGATGGGTTTGTGATACACCACCACCACTTCTTAGTAGTCTATAGGATCATATTCTTGTGTGTTTCTATTTGCTGCTAACCATGGTAGGATCACAAGCCGATGAAACTGACTGGGAGAACCTAATGAACAAACAACTACATGACAAATTTCAGCAAATGATGAGTGGACAGGTGCAAGATGTGCTAAACAGATTTGATGAGGCCATGGAGAAGATAGATGGCATGGAGAAGACGTTTGAAGCAAAGCTCGATAACAAGTTTAATGAATTGCTCGCGTGTCTTCCACCACTACCACCCGCTACACCTAATGCACCTCTCCAACAACAACAACAACGACTACCTCCACATCGCGAAACAGCCCTCCGCCGAGCGAGCCGTGTCCCTCTTGCGTTTGGCCAAACTGTTGGTGCTGCTGTTGATACTTCTGTGGCTCCTGCTGCTGATGCGGAGGAGGATGATTATGTGGGAGATTACGAGGATGAGGTTGATCAAAATCAGAACTACGTGCAACCACCTGCACCACAACCACCAGGTCGTCCACATGCAAATAATCACAATGGTAGGGCTCTCCCTCAGGTACGAGATCATGACCATCTTCCTAAACTGAAATTGAATATTCCACCATTTGAGGGTAGATATGTTCCTGATATATATCTTACTTGGGAGTTAGAAACTGAACAACGATTTACATGTTTACAATATCCCGACGAGAGACGGGTTGCCGCTGCTGTTTGTGCTTTCACTAGTTTTGCATGTGTATGGTGGTCTGAACATTGTATATTATATCCTATTCCAACTACTTGGGCTGCTTTGAGAACTGCTGTGCGAACTCATTGGGTTCCACCATATTATCAACGTGAATTGCTTCAAAAATTGCAGCGCTTAAGACAAGGGAAAAATTATGTAGAAGAATATTATCAGGAATTACAAACTGGCATGATTAAATGTGGTATTGTTGAGGAGAATGAAGCTATGCTTGCACGTTTTCTGGGTGGATTAAATAGAGAGATTCAGACCATTCTAGACTATAAGGAGTATACTAATATCACTCGTTTATTCCATCTTGCTTGTAAAGCTGAACGTGAAGTGCAGGATCGACACACATTGGCACGAACTAACTTTTCTGCAGGCCGACCTTCATCATGGACACCGCGTGCATCTTCTACTTCAACTTCACCAGCACCTCCATCAGGTGCCACCTCCAGCCGTGATACAAGAAAACAGGCACAACCACCATTATCTGCCAAGAGCGCACCTGCCGGGCCTGCATAGAGTTCTTCTTCCATGGCATCAACAGGGCACACAAGTGATATTATTTGCCGTTGTTGTAAGGGAAGAGGTCATTATGCGAGAGAATGCAAATCTCAGCATGTGATGATTGCTACCGAGGATGGTGGGTATGAGTCCGCTAGTGACTATGATGAGGAGACTTTGGCTCTTATTACACGTGAAGAACATGGTGGAGATGATTTTGATCGTGAGACGCAATACATGGCTCCTGAAGATGCTGACATGTATGAATGTTTAGTTGCTCAACGTGTTTTGAGTGTGCAGGTCACACAAGCTGAGCAAAATCAGAGGCACAATTTGTTCCATATCAAGGGAGTTGTGAAGGAACGTTCTGTGCGCGTCAAGACGGAGGGAGCTTCAACAACTTGGCTAGCATGGATATGGTGGAGAAGCTTTCTCTCACCACAAGACCACATCCACATCCTTACTACATCCAATGGTTCAACAACAGCGGCAAGGTTAAGGTAACACGTACTGTTCATGTGCATTTTAGTATCTCTACATATGCTGATTATGTTGATTGTGATGTGGTACATATGCAAGCATGTTCCTTATTACTTGGTATACCATGGCAATTTGATAAAAATTCTGTACACCATGGTAGAAACAATCAGTATACTCTTGTTCATAAGGATAAAAATATTACTTTGCTTCCTATGACTCCTGATTCTATTTTGAAAGATGATATTAATAGAGCTAATAAAGCAAAACAGGAGAAGAATAAGAGTGAAAATCAGATTGTGGCAAAAGAATTTGAGCAACAAATGAAGCCTAATAATAAACCATCTAGTGTTGCTTCTGAAATTAAATTGAAAAGTGCATGTTTATGTGCCACCAAATCTAATATTGGTGAGCTAGATTTCAGCAAATCTGTTTGCTATGCTTTTGTGTGCAAAGAGGCATTATTTTCATTCGAGGACGTGCCTTCCTCTTTGCCTCTTGCTGTCACTAACATTTTGCAGGAGTTCGCTGACGTCTTTCCACAAGACGTGCCACCGGGATTACTGCCTATTCGAGGGATTGAGCATCAGATTGACTTAATTCCCGGTGCTTCACTGCCAAATCGTGCGCCATACCGTACCAATCCAGAGGAGACGAAGGAGATTATGCGTCAAGTACAAGAGCTTCTTGACAAAGGTTATATACGCGAATCCCTTAGTCCTTGTGTTGTTCCTATTATTCTAGTGCCGAAAAAGGATGGTACATCACGTATGTGTGTTGATTGTAGAGGCATTAATAATATTACTATTCGTTATCATCATCCTATTCCTAGGCTAGATGATATGCTTGATGAATTGAGTGGCTCTACAATATTCTCCAAAGTTGATTTGAGTAGTGGATACCATCAAATTTGTCTGGAATTGGGAGATGAATGGAAAACATCATTTAGAACTAAGTTTGGATTATATGAGTGGTTAGTCATGCCTTTTGGGTTAACTAATGCACCTAGTACTTTCATGAGATTAATGAACGAAGTTTTACGTGCTTTCATTGGACGATTTGTGGTAGTTTACTTTGATGACATATTGATTTATAGCAGATCTTTGGAAGAACATTTGGAACATTTATGTGTTGTTTTTATTGCTCTATGTGATGCACGTTTGTTTGGTAACCTTGGGAAGTGCACCTTTTGCCCCGACCAAGTATCTTTTCTTGGCTATGTTGTTACTCCACAGGGAATTGAAGTTGATAAAGCCAAGATTGACGCTATTGAGAGTTGGCCACAGCCCAAAACGGTCACACAAGTGAGGAGTTTTCTTGGCCTCGCTGGATTCTATAGGCGTTTTGTGAGAGATTTCAGCACCATTGCTGCACCTCTCAATGAGCTTACAAAGAAAGATGGGCCTTCTCTTTGGGGTACCGCATAGGAAGAAGCCTTCACGGTATTGAAAGATAAGTTGACACATGCTCCTTTACTCCAACTTCCTGATTTTAATAAGACTTTTGAGCTTGAATGAGACGCTAGTGGAATTGGATTAGGAGGTGTGTTATTACAAGATAGCAAACCTGTTGCATATTTTTCTGAAAAATTGAGTGGGCCTAGTCTGAATTATTCTACTTATGATAAAGAATTATAGCTCTTGTTCGGACTTTAGAAACATGGCAACATTATTTATGGACCAAAGAATTTGTTATACATTCTGATCATGAATCTTTGAAACATATTGAAAGTTAAGCTAAACTGAATCGTAGACATGCTAAATGGGTTGAATTCATTGAGACTTTCCCTTATGTCATTAAACACAAGAAGGGTAAAGAAAATGTTATTGCTGATGCATTGTCTCGTCGCTATACTATGCTTTCACAACTTGACTTCAAAATATTTGGTTTGGAGACCATCAAAGATCAATATGTGCATGATGCTAATTTTAAAGATGTATTGCAGAATTGTAAAGAAGGGAGAACATGGAACAAGTTCGTTGTTAATGATGGATTTGTGTTCCGTGCTAACAAGCTATGCATTCCAGCTAGCTCTATTCGTCTTTTGTTGTTGCAGGAGGCGCATGGAGGGGGATTAATGGGACACTTTGGCGTGAAGAAGACAGAGGACGTACTTGCTACACATTTCTTTTGGCCAAAGATGAGACGGGATGTTGAGCGTTTTATTGCTCGCTGCACTAGATGTCAAAAAGCTAAGTCATGACTCAATCATCATGGTTTATATATGCCTTTGCCTGTACCTAGTGTTCCTTGGGAGGATATATCTATGGACTTTGTTTTAGGTTTACCTCGAACAAAGAAGGGGAGGGGTAGCATATTTGTTGTCGTGGATAGATTCTCGAAAATGGCACACTTTATACCATGTCATAAAAGCGATGATGTCGTTAATGTTGTTGATTTGTTCTTTCGTGAAATTATTCACTTGCATGGTGTGCCCAATACTATTGTTTCAGATCGTGATACTAAATTTCTTAGCCACTTTTGGAGATGTTTATGGGCTAAATTGGGGACTAAACTGCTTTTTAGTACTACTTGTCACCCCCAAACTGATGGACAAACTGAAGTAGTCAATAGAACATTGTCTACTATGCTTAGGGCTGTTTTGAAGAATAATAAGAAAATGTGGGAAGTATGCTTGCCTCATATTGAATTTGCTTATAATCGTTCATTGCATTCTACTACTAAGATGTGCCCTTTTGAAATTGTGTACGGTTTCCTACCTCGTGCACCTATTGATTTGTTGCCTCTTCCATCTTCGGAGAAGGTTAATTTTGATGCTAAACAACATGCTGAATTGATTTTAAAAATGCATGAGTTAACTTAGGAAAACATTGAGCGTATGAATGCTAAATATAAACTTGCTGGAGATAAGGTTAGAAAACATCTTGTGTTTGCACCTGGAGATCTTGTTTGGTTACATTTGCGTAAGGATAGATTTCCTAATTTGCGCAAATCAAAGCTAATGCCATGTGCTCATGGTCCCTTTAAGGTGTTGGAGAAAATAAATGATAATGCATATAAACTTGAGCTGCCTGTAGATTTTGGGGTTAGTCCCACTTTTAACATTGCGGATTTGAAGCCTTATTTGGGTGAGGAAGATGAGCTTCCGTCGAGGACGACTTCATTTCAAGAAGGGGAGGATGATGAGGACATCAATACCATTGTTACACCCATAGATCCTACTACTACATATACTGGACCAATTACTAGAGCTCGCGCGCGCCAATTAAATTATCAGGTACTTTCGTTTCTTGGTAATGATTCTAATGTTCATGAGAATATGATGCTGCCTAAATTGGATACATTTGTTTTGCTTACAAATGAAGGGCCTAGCTTGGAGAAGGATGAACATTGGAGCAAGAACAAGCATGGAGATGATGGCATGCGCAAGGGTAACAAGAATGGAGTTACAAGTGATGATTTCAGGACTTTGAAGCCACCATAATGAGTGCATGAAGCCTTGGACGAAATATACAAGATGCCACTTCATAAATTTCGTCTAGAGGCTATTCTAGGTGCTGTGTCAGCTTATTATTGGGCCAGGCCCATGTAATTTCGAAATACATACGTATAGGCTATTTTTAGAGTCCGTATGTGTGGGGAAACAAGAGATAGGGTTAGTTTCGGAGCCCTCTACCAAGGGCCACGAAATTCACCCCCTCTTCCTCCATATATACAGCCCTTAGGGCACCGTTTAGACTTTGAGTTTTGTTTAGATTAAAAGTTCGCCATAGCTGCAACTTCGCATACTTCGTTTGTGTTCAACGACCAGACAAAGGCGTCACAGAACCCCACCTTGATCAATAAAGCTTTCATCTTATATTCGCAATATCCAGATTGCAATCTCAGTTTCTTGCTTGTTCTTCATTTGCTCGCAGTGTCGTGGATCTAAGTCTGACAGTAGAGTGGGGGATAGGTATGGAGAGGCAAGGTCCTAGCTATGGAGAGGTTGTAAGCACAAGAGATGTACGAGTTCAGGCCCTTCTCGGAGGAAGTAAAAGCCCTACGTCTCGGAGCCCGGAGGCGGTCGAGTGGATTATGTGTATATGGATTACAGGGTGCCGAACCCTTCTGCCTGTGGAGGGGGGTGGCTTATATAGAGTGCGCCAGGACCCCAGCCAACCCACGTAATGAAGGGTTTAAGGTACATTAAGTCCGGGGCTTACTGGTAACGCCCCACATAAAGTGTCTTTACTATCATAAAGTCTACTTAATTACAGACCGTTGCAGTGCAGAGTGCCTCTTGACCTTCTGGTGGTCGAGTGAGTCTTCGTGGTCGAGTCCTTCAAGTCAGTCGAGTGAGTCCCTCGTAGGTCGACTGGAAGGTGATCTCTTCTAAGGGTGTCCTTGGGCAGGATACTTAGATCAGGTCTATGACCCTACCCTAGGTACATGACTCCATCATTAGCCCCCGAATGGATTGAGGCTCGAGTGATGAAGGAGTTGATGTTGTTTCCGATTAGCCTTCGCATACTGGTCGTGCGTTGTTTTGAAATAAAAAATCTCTTTGTTGATAGTGAGCAACTTTTCTTCAGTCGACTCGATCCATTCTTTTCCTTCCTCGAGTGATCTTTTGGACTTCGCCGATTTCCGAGCGACGGATCACAGGAAATCCCGCGTTTGGCAGACCGATCTGCCATTCGCGGATACCGCGGGATGCGAAATTTGGGGAAGCGCGCGAAGCGGGGCGGACCGCGGTGTTCGGACGGGACAGGGCATAGACGCCTCGATCCCCGCGCCGCTTTTTTCGCCACGTATCGCGTCCGCGTAACTGTTCAGGATATGATTAGATCGACCGGGCCCACCTGTCATCCACTCGTAAGGGATCTTATAAATGCGCCCGGCGAGGGTTTTTTGAACAGTGCCTCAGCATTCTCCCTCTGTTCCCTTCGTCTCCGCCCAACGCGCTCGCTCTCGCCTCCGCACAACTTCTCCTCGCGCGTCCCGCCGGCAGCCATGGTCAAGGAGAAGACGGCGGCGTTGGAACGCGCGAAGAAGGCGTCGGCGACAGAGAAGGCGAAGGGGCTGAAGGCGTCATATCCAGCCTCTTCAGTTCCGGAGCCATTGCATGTGGTTGTACTGCGGGACTGAGGATGTGACTCGGGTCAATCCAGAAGCAGTCGACGATGCCACTCTGGAAAGGTGGATGGCCGCTGTTACTGGGAACAAGGATAACCCTCGCGGAGCCAGAAGGATTCCTCCACTCGACTGCCACAGTGATCCAAACAAGGTATGTCTGCTCCACTTCCCATTGTATTCTCGTCACATTTATTTCTGTTTTCTTTGCCGATCGGTCGACTGATCTTTGTCTTGATGTCTATCAGGCCCTCACTGAGCTGTACTCAATGCCCAATGGAGCACAGGCTCCGACTGAGGAGGGAGAAGCGAGCGGGGGCGAGAGCCAGGAGGAGGAGTGGGACTCGGACGCCGCTGAGGATGATGATGATGATGACGACGATGATGATGATGACGATGAGGACGAGGAAGAGGAGGAGGAGGAGGAGGAGGAGGTCGCACCACCGCGCTCGGAAAGGCGGTCGAAACTTGTCCATGACCCTGCGACTGAACGTGGCAAGGGGGTTGCGACTGTTACACAGTCGACCAAGCGCCCTCGGACCACCTCTCCGGCGCCGACTGAAAAGGCATCGAAGCAGCCCAGGGCAGCCCCGTCAAAGCCGACCAAGCTCCTGCCGAAGATGAAGGTGTCCATCCCCACCATATCAGGGTAATCATGCTGCTTGAGTCTTCTTGTTTTGTGCGAACATTATCTCTGGTTGGCGCTGGAGTTAGTCGACTGACTCTTTGGAGTTGCAGTGCTGCTACTTCTGAGACCTCAGCTCGGGCTGACGACCATGAGATGGAGGACGCAGCAACCTCAAAACCTGGTACTATACTCTTAACACCGTTTCTAGTCGACTGACTCATGATCTCTAATTCTGATTCTTTTCTGTAGCTCCATCCAATGTTGTTATCACTCTCCCTGATGATGATGAAGATGAGGAACTATTGAAGCCCAGAAGGAGTAGGAAAGCGTCTGCCGGCAGGGTGTCCCAGGATGTGACGGTGCCTGAGACTCTGGTCGCGGAGGAGGAGAACACCACTCGACACACTGTGTCCTTCGCAGATCCACTGACGAGTGCTCTGCAGCCCTCCCTCTTCACGACGCACCACGTCCCAGAGGACCAAGCTGGCGCCGCGAAGGAGGCGATACGCCAGGCAGGGATCATGATGGAGCAGTTGAAGACCATCCGGGATGCGAGCCAGGCAGCTTACGATGCCAGTTCCGCCCTTCAAAGCAATGTTCAGGTCAGTCGACCACCGCTTGTTTTCTTTCCAGAATTTATAGTAATCACCCACTGGGTGTGTCGATTTAAACTCCGTGATAGCAGGGGCACGCTGAGTGCACCCGCTGGGTGTAGTCCCCAAGGCTAAGGTCGACTGCTGGCAGTCGGCCTTAGGCTTTATAAGTTCAGTCTTTCCGTCATTCGATTATGGCGACTGGATTTCGCAAACCGGTGGGGGCACGCTGAGTGCACCCACTGGGTGTAGTCCCCAAGGCTAAGGTCGACTGCTGGCAGTCGGCCTTAGGCTTTATAAGTTCAGTCTTTCCGTCATTCGACTATGGCGACTGGATTTCGCAAACCGGTGGGGGCACGCTGAGTGCACCCACTGGGTGTAGTCCCCGAGACTGTGGTCGACTGCTTGCAGTCGATTACAGTCTTAAAGAATACATCTTGTTTTTTTTTGAGGTCGACTGGTCGACTCTGTCTTTAACAGGATTAGTGGGGGCACGCTGAGTGCACCCACTGGGTGTAGTCCCCGAGACTACGGTCGAATGCTTGTATTCGGCTGTAGTCTTAGAAACGCATGATTTTTCCTGTTCCACTCGGAAGTGAATTATCTTTGACATTTAGTCGATTGATTCTTCCCAGAGATCCTGTGACCTTGCGGCTCGCTACACTGAGCTGGAAAACAAGCACATTCAGCTCGAGCTGGATTTGAAGCTGGCTCAGGAGAATCTGACGAAGGCAAAGGAGGAGACCAAAGGTATGTTTGGTGAGACCTCGACGACTGCTTTTTCCCTTTATTTGTTTCAAAATCTGATCTTGCTGTAACTTGCAGGTAAGGTGAAGGAGGCCCAACAGAAAAAAGACCTTGAACTAGCTGAGAGGATCAAGCTTGCTGACGAGAAGTTAGCTTCAGTCACCAAGCTTGAACAAGAAAATGCCAATCTGAAAGCTGCTCTTGGGAAGAAAAATGATCTGGAGGCCTTCCTGAATGGTCTTGCCAAGAAGCTGTTCCTTATGCTTGAAGGTAAACCTTTACGCTAAACAATCATTTTCAACTGTGATTTTTCCATTCGACCATTGCCTTGACTCGGTGATCGCCCTTGCAGAATTTTGTCAAGACTTTGAAGAAGAGACTAGCCGGCTGGAACCAAACCTTGACCCTGTCAATTCTCCTGTGAACGACGAAGTTGCCATGAATGTTTTCCGACTGGAGTCCCGTGTTGCAGCTGTCGTGGACTATCTTGCAAGGCTGAAGGTCGCCACATCTCGCATCGACTCAACGCTCTGGCCCAGGGAGACACTCTAGAACAACCTCGAGTCGCTGATGGCTCGCTTGAACACGGTCCCTGGTCGAGTGCAGGAGTGGAAAAAGTCCTCGGCTCGGTGCAGTGCAGATGTTGCTCTGTGTCTGGCCCGAGTCCACTGCAAAGATGCGCGAGAAGACAAGCTGGCGGCCCTCCGGGTGGCCAACACAAAGAAACACGACTTCAGGTCCTTTATGGAAACTTTCATTGCTGCTGCCACTCGGATCGCAGACGGAATTGATCTTGATGAGTTTGTTGCACCTTCCAGCCCTCCACAGGAGGAGTAAAAAACTTCTTTTAAGCTCGACGCTTTAAATTTGCCTTGGTATGCCGAGTGGAGTTGTAACCGATAAACCTTAACAGGCTTAGCGCCTGAGCACTTTCGGTTCCTTTAGGTATCGTTCCGAACTTGAATTTGATGTTTGAATATGATTGCTTTTGGCTTGAAATGTCTTTTGCAGGTTCAAAGCAAGACGCTCACTTCAGTCGACTTATTCCTTAATCCACTTAGGGGAGCGCTGGGCTTCAGTTAAGCCCCCGAGTGAGAGATTTGCTCTTCACTCGGTAGGGTTTTTATATCTTAGGCGAGCACTGGGCTGCAGCTAAGTCCCCGAGTGAGAGGTTTGCTCTTCACTCGATAGGATTTTTATATCTTAGGCGAGCACTGGGCTACGGCTAAGCCCCCGAGTGAGAGGTTTGCTCTTCACTCGGTAGGATTTTTATATCTTAGGCGAGCACTGGGCTGCAGCTAAGCCCCCGAGTGAGAGGTTTGCTCTTCACTCGGTAGGATTTTTTATATCTTAGGCGAGCACTTGGACTGCAGCTAAGCCCCCGAGTGAGAGGTTTGCTCTTCACTCGGTAGGATTTTTATATCTTAGGCGAGCACTGGGCTGCAGCTAAGCCCCCGAGTGAGAGGTTTGCTCTTCACTCGGTAGGATTTTTATATCTTAGGCGAGCACTGGGCTGCAGCTAAGCCCCCGAGTGAGAGGTTTGCTCTTCACTCGGTAGGATTTTTATATCTTAGGCGAGCACTGGGCTGCAGCTAAGCCTCCGAGTGAGAGGTTTGCTCTTCACTCGGTAGGATTTTTTATATCTTAGGCGAGCACTTGGACTGCAGCTAAGCCCCCGGGTGAGAGGTTTGCTCTTCACTCGGTAGGATTTTTATATCTTAGGCGAGCACTGGGCTGCAGCTAAGCCCCCGAGTGAGAGGTTTGCTCTTCACTCGGTAGGATTTTTATATCTTAGGCGAGCACTGGGCTGCAGCTAAGCCCCCGAGTGAGAGGTTTGCTCTTCACTCGGTAGGATTTTTTATATCTTAGGCGAGCACTTGGACTGCAGCTAAGCCCCCGAGTGAGAGGTTTGCTCTTCACTCGGTAGGATTTTTATATCTTAGGCGAGCACTGGGCTGCAGCTAAGCCCCCGAGTGAGAGGTTTGCTCTTCACTCGGTAGGATTTTTATATCTTAGGCGAGCACTTGGACTGCAGCTAAGCCCCCGAGTGAGAGGTTTGCTCTTCACTCGGTAGGATTTTTATATCTTAGGCGAGCACTGGGCTGCAGCTAAGCCCCCGAGTGAGAGGTTTGCTCTTCACTCGGTAGGATTTTTATATCTTAGGCGAGCACTGGGCTGCAGCTAAGCCCCCGAGTGAGAGGTTTGCTCTTCACTCGGTAGGACTTTTATATCTTAGGCGAGCGCTGGGCTGCAGCTAAGCCTCCGAGTGAGAGGTTTGCTCTTCACTCGGTAGGATTTTTTATATCTTAGGCGAGCACTTGGACTGCAGCTAAGCCCCCGGGTGAGAGGTTTGCTCTTCACTCGGTAGGATTTTTATATCTTAGGCGAGCACTGGGCTGCAGCTAAGCCCCCGAGTGAGAGGTTTGCTCTTCACTCGGTAGGATTTTTATATCTTAGGCGAGCACTGGGCTGCAGCTAAGCCTCCGAGTGAGAGGTTTGCTCTTCACTCGGTAGGATTTTTTATACCTTAGGCGAGCACTTGGACTGCAGCTAAGCCTCCGAGTGGAAGTCTGGCTTACCACTCGGTAGGATTTTTATAACTTAGGCGAGTACTTGGACTGCAGCTAAGCCTTCGAGTGGAAGTCTGGCTTACCACTCGGTAGGATTTTTATAACTTAGGCGAGTACTTGGACTGCAGCTAAGCCTCCGAGTGGAAGTCTGGCTTACCACTCGGTAGGATTTTGGTAACTTAGGCGAGTCCTTGGACTGTAGCTAAGCCTCCGAGTGGAAGTCTGGCTTACCACTCGGTAGGATTTTGGTAACTTAGGCGAGTCCTTGGACTGCAGCTAAGCCTCCGAGTGGAAGTCTGGCTTACCACTCGGTAGGATTTTTATAACTTAGGCGAGTACTTGGACTGCAGCTAAGCCCCCGAGTGGAAGTCTGGCTTACCACTCGGTAGGATTTTATTTAATCTTAGGCGAAACGGATTCGCAGCTAAGCCTCCGAGTGGGAGTCTGGCTCACCACTCGGTAAGGATTTTTACAAACTTAGGTGAAACGGATTCGCGGCTAAGCCTCCGAGTGGGAGTCTGGCTCACCACTCGGTAAGGATTTTTACAAACTTAGGCGAAACGGATTCGCGGCTAAGTCACCCACTGAGGGGAAAATTTTATTGGACAAAAAATAAAAAGTGACAAAAATTATGGAGGAACTATGACACTATTATTTTGAAATCCATGAACTACAGGAGTACTTTATTGCAACTCATCCGAGTGATAAACTTAAGTGTAAAATGGGCGGAGTAGTTCCGCATTCCAAGCTCGGGGCTCATCGATATTATGTTCGACGTTGTAAAGACGGTACGCCCCGTTGTGGAGAACTTTGGTGACGATGAAGGGTCCTTCCCAAGAAGGAGCAAGCTTGTGATGTTTCTTCTGATCCACTCGGAGAACTAAATCTCCTTCCTGGAAGGCTCGACCCCTCACATTTCTGGCGTGGAAACGACGCAAATCTTGTTGGTAGATGGTCGATCGGATCAGAGCCATCTCCCTTTCTTCCTCTAAAAGGTCGACTGCGTCCTGCCGCGCTTGTTCAGCTTCTGCTTCGTTGTAGATCTCAACTCGAGGAGCATTGTGGAGAAGATCACTCGGCAAGACTGCTTCAGCTCCGTAGACCAAGAAGAATGGAGTTCTTCCGGTCGACCGATTAGGTGTGGTCCGCAGTCCCCAAAGCACCGAGGGAAGTTTGTCGACCCAAGCTCCAGCTGCATGCTTGAGATCACGCATTAGTCGGGGTTTAAATCCCTTGAGAATCAGGCCATTGGCTCGCTCTGCTTGTCCATTCGTCTGCGGATGGGCGACTGAAGCGTAGTCGACTCGTGTGCCTTGAGAGTTGCAGAAATCCCTGAATTCCTCCGAGTCAAAGTTCGACCCATTATCCGTAATGATGCTGTGCGGGACTCCATATTTGAATATCAGTTCCCTGATGAAGCTAACAACAGTACCGGCGTCAAGGTTCTTGATTGGTTTAGCCTCAATCCACTTGGTGAACTTGTCGACTGCCACCAGTACGTGCGTGAAGCCACTTCGACCTGTTCTCAAAGGACCAACCATGTCCAACCCCCATACTGCGAAAGGCCAGACGAGTGGAATGGTCTTCAGAGCTGATGCAGGCTTGTGCGACATATTCGAGTAGAACTGACATCCCTCGCACTTATCCACTATTTCCTTTGCCATCTCATTCGCCTTTGGCCAGTAAAATCCGGCTCGGTATGCTTTGGCCACGATGGTCCGAGAGGACGCATGATGACCACAGGTCCCCGAGTGAATATCATTAAGGATGATTCGACCTTCGTCTGGTGTTATGCACTTCTGACCAACTCCAGTCGCGCTTTCTCTATATAACTGTCCTTTGATTACGGTAAAGGCTTTAGATCGACGTACGATCTGTCGAGCCTCTTCCTCATCCTCCGGAAGCTCTTTTCTCAGGATATACGCGATATACGGAACTGTCCAGTTGGGAATGACCACCAAGACCTCCATGACCAAGTCGACCACTGCTGGGACTTCAACCTCAGTCGGATCTGTGGCACTTTTGGGCTGTGGAGCTTCTTCGGTGAAAGGATCTTCTTTGACTGACAGAGTGTGTATATGCTCCAAGAACACACCACTCGGAATGGCTCCTCTCTTGGAACCTATCTTTGCTAGATCATCAGCTGCTTGATTTTTCAGTCGGGGTATATGATGGAGCTCCAACCCCTCGAACTTCTTTTCCAGCTTCCTCACTGCACTGCAGTATCCAGTCATGGCTGGGCTCCTCACGTCCCACTCCTTCATCACTTGGTTAACCACTAAATCTGAATCACCATAGACCATCAGGCGACGGACGCCGAGTGAAATGGCCATGCGCAATCCGTATAAGAGGGCCTCATACTCTGCCTCATTGTTGGAGGAATCAAAGTGAATCTAGAGCACATATCTGAGCTTATCTCCTCTGGGGGAAACCAGGACAACCCCAGCACCGGAACCATTCAACATCTTAGAGCCATCAAAAAACATGGTCCAATGCTCTGAGTGAACTTCATTCGGCTGCTGCTGTTCAATCCACTCGGCGAGGAAATCTGCTATTGCCTGGGACTTAATGGCTTTCTTTGGCTCAAACTTGATATCAAGGGGAAGAAGTTCAATCGCCCATTTCGCCACTCGACCAGTTGCATCTCTGTTGTGCAAAATCTCTGATAGTGGAGCGTCGCTGACGACTGTGATGGAATGATCAGAGAAATAATGAGCAACCTTCTTTGTGGTCATGTATATTCCATACACAAGCTTCTGATAATGAGGATATCTCTGCTTGGATGGAGTCAAGACTTCAGACAAATAATACACTGGGCGCTGAACTTTGAAAGCTTTTCCTTCTTCTTCCCGCTCGACCGTAAGCACAGTACTGACGACTTGTCCTGTGGCTGCGATATAAAGCAATAGAGGCTCTTTGCTGATTGGAGCAGCAAGCACCGGCTGGGTGGAGAGCAGAGCTTTTAGCTCAGCAAATGCTGCATCAGCTTCTGGAGTCCACTCGAACTTGTCTGCCTTCTTCATCAGTCGGTAAAGAGGCAATGCCTTTTCACCGAGTCGTGAGATGAATCGACTTAATGTGGCCAAGCATCCAGTAAGCTTCTGGACATCGTGCACTCGCACAGGGCGTTTCATTCGGAGAATAGTGCTGATCTTTTCTGGATTAGCGTCGATCCCTCGCTCGGAAACGAGAAAACCGAGTAACTTGCCACCAGGAACTCCGAATGTGCACTTTGATGGATTGAGCTTGATATCATACCTTCTGAGGTTGGCAAATGTTTCGGCGAGGTCAGCGAGCAGGTCGGAACCTTTTCGTGACTTGACGACGATATCATCCATATACGCTTCCACATTCCGACTGATTTGAGTGAGTAGACACTTCTGAATCATTCGCATAAATGTGGCTCCGGCATTCTTGAGGCCGAATGGCATGGTGATATAGCAAAAGCACCCGAATGGAGTGATGAAAGATGTTTTTACCTCGTCGGGTCCGTACAGACGGATCTGGTGGTACCCGGAGTAGGCGTCTAGAAAAGACAATCTCTCACATCCCGCGATCGAGTCAACAATTTGATCTATGCGAGGGAGGGGAAAATGATCTTTCGGGCAGGCCCGGTTGATGTGCTTGAAATCAATGCACATTCGGAGCGATTTGTCCTTCTTAGGAACCATGACAACATTAGCGAGCCACTCGGAGTGGTATATCTCTCGGATAAATCCTACCGCCAACAGTCGAGCCACTTCCTCACCAATGGCTTTTCTCTTCTGGACGGCGGACCGCTGAAGATGCTCTTTGACTGGTTTTGCTGATGAGTCGACTCTTAGGCGATGCTCAGCCAGTCCCCTGGGAACACCTGGCATGTCAGCGGGCTTCCATGCAAAAATGTCCCAGTTCTCACGGAGGAACTGGATGAGCGCTTCTTCCTATTTCGGGTCGAGTGTTGTGGAGATGTGGGTTGGGGCTGCATCGGGGTCGGTCGGGTGAATGTGAACAGGCTTCGTCTCACCGGACGACTGAAATGCAGATTCTGTGGCGGGTTTCTTGGATCGCAGCAAATCACTCGGATCTGCGTTTTGCTTGTATTCTTCAAACTCGACCGCTGTCACCTGGGAATCAGCAATCTTTGAGCCCTTCTGAAAGCACTCTTCTGCCTTTTTCTGATCACCGGTGACAGTGATCACTCCTTTGGGGCCGGGCATCTTCAATTTGAGGTACACGTAACATGGTCGAGCCATGAACCGTGCATAAGCTGGTCTCCCCAAAATGGCATGATATGCACTCTGAAAATCCACGACCTCAAACGTCAACTTCTCTTTGCGAAAATGTTTCGAATCACCAAACACCACGTCTAGAGCTATTTGGCCGAGTGACTCGGCTTTCTTCCCTGGTATAACTCCATGAAAGCTCATGTTACTGGTGCTCAGTCGGGACATCGGAATGCCCATTCCTTTCAGTGTGTCTGCATACAACAAATTCAGCCCGCTACCACCGTCCATCAGCACTTTTGTCAGTCGAGTGCCTTCGACAACTGGATCGACCACCAGAGCTTGCCTCCCAGGGGTGGCAATATGAGTCGGGTGATCAGATTGGTCGAATGTGATGGGTGTTTGGGACCATCTCAGATAATTTGCTTTTGTTGGGGTAACCATGTTCACCTCGCGGTTAATGACTTTCAATCGACTCTTGCTTTCCACATCTGCAAAGATCATCAGAGTGGAGTTGACATGCGGATATCCTTCCTCACTGTCCTCCTTGTCTTCGGCCTTGTCCGACTCCTTTTCCTTGTCTTTAGACTGTTTTCCTTGAAACTGCTGGATCAGGAGTCGACATTGGCGAGTGGTATGCTTTGGGTAAATGATATTCCCCTCTTCGTCTTTCTTCGTGTGGATATGACACGGCATATCCATCACGTCGTTCCCTTCTTTATCCTTTACCTTCTTAGGGTTCCAGGATCCTCTTGGTTTCCCTTTAAACTTTCCATGAGCCACGGCCAGAGCCTCTCCAGGAGCTGCCGGTTCAACCTTCCGCTTCTGTTTCCGACTGGTGTTTCCCTTCTCCGACTGGCTCGGCTTGTGCTTGCCGCTTCGGAGTCGGTCTTCTTCTTCACCGTTGGCGTACTTGGTAGCAATTTCCATCATCCGACTCAAGGTCATGTCTCCGGTTCGACCAAATTTCAAACTCAATTCTCTGTTCTTGACACCATCCTTGAAGGCGCAGACTGCCTGATGATCAGACACATTCTCCACAGTATGGTGCAAAGTGATCCATCTCTGAATATACTCCCTGAGGGTCTCATTGGTCTTCTGCACGCAGACTTGCAGCTCCGTCAATCCAGCCGGTCGCTTGCAACTTCCTTCAAACGTTCTGACAAACACTCGGGACAGATCTTCCCAAGTGTAAATACTGCTAGGAGGTAACTGATTCAACCACGCTCTGGCAGAACCTTCCAACATGAGGGGCAAATGCTTCATGGCCACCTCGTCATTCCCACCACCAATCTGAACTGCCACTCGGTAGTCCTCAAGCCAAGTTTCAGGCTTAGACTCACCGGTGAACTTGCTGACTCCTGTTGCCAACCTGAAATTGGGAGGAATCACTGCGGCTCTGATAGCTCTGCTGAAACATTCCGGACCAGAAACGTGCACTCGACTGCTCGTGGGCGCATCTCTGTCGAGTCCACCTCGATGGGCTCTGTTCCGGTCGACCAAGCCTTGCACGATAATGGATCGCGCGTCGAAGCCTGGTTCTCTAGGGTCGACTGGAACTCTTCGCCCCGCACTGAGCTGACGTCTGTCATCTTGCTGCCGAGGAGCGTAAGACCCACCCCTCGGAGGGGAAGTGGGCACTCGACGCCTATCATCTCGGTCGTGTCGGTCTCCATATTGGTCTCGCCGATTCTCGCGCCTTTCACGCCGCGGAGGCGATCTGGGACTGTGAGCCGACTGAACCGTATTCGCAGCGACGGATCGACTGTGAATTCTGTTGCGCGACTGCGACACGGCTGAATTCTGATCTCCTGCTGCCCGGAGCAGATCCCTGATCTGCATCAAGCCTCTGCCAGCTTCCGACTGAGAGGGCAGGATGGACTCTGCTATACGGGTCGCAGCTGCTAAATTCTGGATTGGGGTTCGATATACCTGAGTCGGCGGGAAGAGTTGACGTCGACTGGCGTCGGGAACTCGTTGCCGCGCGCGCTCGTCGAGTGCTTGCTGAAGATTCTCCAGGCGAGCGCGTTCGGCCAAATTGGCCAAACGTGCCTCCTCCAAGGCGCGAGCCTCGGGGGTTTCTCCTGTGATGGGAGTATGCAGGGCATCCATGTTCCTGCGGCGAAGTTCCTCTCTTTGCAGAGAGTCTAGTGGCTCGGGCTGGAACTCTTCGTGGTCTCATGCGGGGTCGCCTCCGTCGCCTGCCCCACCATCACGGGCGAAGCCAGGGGGGCTGCGAGGCCCGTCGACCATCAAGATTTCCGCCGCTGGATCACCGCTATCGCATTCGGATGCAGTCTCTATGGAGCCAGTCGACAGATCGAACAGGCCGTAAAGAGATTCGTCGGGCTCGATTGCCGCAACTTGGGTGGTGGCCGTCTGGCGAGCCACCGCGTGTCTCACCCGCCGCTGAAGCCTCGACCGACCCGAGCGCTTGCGCTGGCGGGAGACCGGGAGGGTGGTCGATAGGGGAGTCGACCGATATGGGGTCGACGGTTGCCGCAGCAGAACGCTGCGGACACATGCGCGAAAATGCGTTGCACCGCGGACGGGGAGCGCATCGACGTCGAGTGGAGCCTCCTGGAGCCAAGCGGAGTCGTCGGCGACGAAGGTGAGAGCACCGAGACGAATCTCTCGACCCTCGACCAAAACTCCAGCAGCTACCATGATGAAAGTACTCGGAAGAATCGCAACTTCTCCACAAAATCGCTAAAACACCTGCCCCACGGTGGGCGCCAACTGTCGTGGATCTAAGTCTGACAGTAGAGTGGGGGATAGGTATGGAGAGGCAAGGTCCTAGCTATGGAGAGGTTGTAAGCACAAGAGATGTACGAGTTCAGGCCCTTCTCGGAGGAAGTAAAAGCCCTACGTCTCGGAGCCCGGAGGCGGTCGAGTGGATTATGTGTATATGGATTACAGGGTGCCGAACCCTTCTGCCTGTGGAGGGGGGTGGCTTATATAGAGTGCGCCAGGACCCCAGCCAACCCACGTAATGAAGGGTTTAAGGTACATTAAGTCCGGGGCGTTACTGGTAACGCCCCACATAAAGTGTCTTTACTATCATATAGTCTACTTAATTACAGACCGTTGCAGTGCAGAGTGCCTCTTGACCTTCTGGTGGTCGAGTGAGTCTTCGTGGTCGAGTCCTTCAAGTCAGTCGAGTGAGTCCCTCGTAGGTCGACTGGAAGGTGATCTCTTCTAAGGGTGTCCTTGGGCAGGGTACTTAGATCAGGTCTGTGACCCTACCCTAGGTACATGACTCCATCACGCAGGAAACAGACCCTCGTGGTCAGGTTGATCGTGCTCCGGCGTGGTCAATAACCTCTCGGAGTTGGTTTAGCGATTGCTAAGGCGCGATGTCCTCGCACGTACGTAGTCGGATCGTCAAAGTCGACTTCCACCAAAGCGATATCCATCATCTCATCAAAAGACGGGACACCTTTGCCTCTATCATGCATGGGTCGGAATACGTGCTGTTCATCGAGAGCGAAGCCACTGGGTCAGAACACGTCCAGTTCATCGGGAGCCAACCGGCTTGGATGGAACAACTGAAATGACGCCTGGCATACCGCAGAACAGAGGAAAGGGGCCTTCTTTTCGACCGCGTACGGTCAAAACAGGGTCTTGTTCATCGGGAAGGGTCTGGTGTACCACAAAATGGTGGAAACGAACTTCTGTTCGAGCTCCTAAAGTCGGAACGGGGTCCTGTTGATCGGGAGGGGTGTGGTGTACCAGAAAACAGAGGAAACAGACTTCTCTTCGACCTTCTACGGTCAAAACAGGGGTCCTGTTCATCGAGAGGGGTGTGGGGTACCGCAAACGGGACTCCCCGGGCTACTGTTCATCCACCGTCGACTTCCTCCAGCCTCCACCAGGTATTGTTAATCCAGTATCGACTTCCTCCAGCCACCACCAACTACTGTTCATCCATGGGGTCCTGTTCATCCAGCCTCCACCTGCTACTGTTCATCCAGCCCTCCACGGAGTCCTGTTCATCCAGCCTCCACCGGCTACTGTTCAACCAATGCTCCATGGGGTCCTGTTCAACAAGCTCTCCATGCGATCCCTCCATCGGCTACTGTTCATCCACCCCACCTCCTCGATCTGGGTCCTGTTCATCCAGCGGCAGCAGCCTCTACTACTACGGGATCTTGTTCATCCAACCCCAACGGGACTGTTCATCCAACTCCAACCATGTAGGTCTCGACTCATTCAACCAACCCCCACATTCACTGTTCATCAAGAGGTAGCAGGTTTGATCTGCTTCAGTTAGCAGCAGTAGCGAAGGAATCAGTCGGGTTCAGTTAACAGCAAGGGATCGATCGGGGTTCATTAACGTAGCTAGTGCAATCGCTCGGGTTCAGTTAGAGCCCAACATCTCGCTCGGGTTTAGTTAGAGCGCAATGCCTCGCACAGATGCACGTATGTGTACAAGAGAAACGCGTAAACCTCCGTGCATCGCTCAGCCCCGACCACCCACCGTAACCGGGAACTCCCCAAAATTTTCCTCGCCCTCGCTTCTACCACGATTTTTTCTGTCATGGACGACCCAAAGAATGTCATGCAGGTGCGTCTCCGGCTAGCCCAGGATGAAAAGCCCATTTTCTGTCAAGATTTTTTGTCATAGAAGTAGGAGCCCACCACATCTACGATGATACTGAGTTTTGTCATAAGTATCGTCATAGAAGTGTCATAAGTATGAGAGAGAGAAAATGTTCGGCCCAAACTGTCACGGATGTGTCTTTTTTTTTGTAGTGTAACAAGACATCAAAATCAGATGCAGAGAAAACAACACATCAATGGCTCAAATAGGTAGAAACACCCTACCTCAACAACTGGGTGTTCTCTGGAGTGAGATGGCGCCATCCTGCCCCCCCCGGCGGATTGTCCTGAGTGGAGGTTATAGCCCGGATGTTGGCCGCCACGTCCTTCTCGGGAAGCTCCTCCGGGTGCACTCAGGTGGGGTCATTTGTACCATCATACTGCGACACGGGGTGGGCACTGCCTGTAGCGGTTTGATCTGCTGAGCGAGAAAAGTCTCTAGCAGGTCCATTTCGTTCACGCCCGCGTTCACGATCCCGACTAGGGAAGTGGCCAAATGCTGACCTCCATTTTCTCCTCCTTCTTCAGTAGAAGGGACTCAGGAGCCCTAACCCTCTCCGTTGAGTATGGAGGGAGACCCGACTGGTTTGGGTCACTAGGGACATGCCTGCAGTAGAACCAGATCCCTGCCATCCCTTGACGAACTCGGGAAAGCTCATCTTTGGGAAAGCACTCCCCCCATGGACCTAGATGCCCAGGCCTCCACACAACTAGGTGACGTGGGCCTTCACGCCGCCTGGTGGATCCTTCTTGACGGTCATTAACCGACATGTGAAAATATGCTTGAAGAGCCCCCAATGGGGTCGGCAGCTGATACGTCTTCAACGTATCTATAATTTTTGATTGCTCCATGCTACTTTATCTACTGTTTTAGGCAATATTGGGCTTTATTATCCACTTTTATATTATTTTTGGGAATAACCTATTAACCAGAGGCCCAGCCCAGATTTGCTGTTTTATGCCTATTTCAGTTTTTCGAGGAAAGGAATATCAGACGGAGTCAAAAACGGAACGAAATCAACTGGAGAAGTTATTTTTAGAAGGAAACCCACCTGATGGACTTGGACCCCATGTCAGAAGATATGGGAGGTGCTCACGAGGGTGGGGGGCGTGCCCACCCACCCTAGGGCGCGCCACCTGCCTCGTGGGCCCCCCGTAGCTCCACCGACGTACTTCTTTCACCCATATATACCTATGTACCCTAAAACTTCCAAAACAAAAGATAGATCGGGAGTTCCGCCGCTGCAAGCCTCTGTAGCCACCAAAAACCTCTCGGGAGCCCATTCCAGCTCCCTGCCGGAGGGGGATCCCATCACCGGTGGCCATCTTCATCATCCCGGCGCTATCCATGATGAGGAGGGAGTAGTTCACCCTCGGGGCTGAGGGTATGTACCAGTAGCTATGTGTTTGATCTCTCTCTCTCTCTCTCTCGTGTTCTCTCTCGTGTTCCCTCTATGGCACGATCTTGATGTATCCCGAGCTTTGCTATTGTAGTTGGATCTTATGATGTTTCTCCCCCTCTACTCTCTTGTGATGAATTGAGTTTCCCCTTTGAGGTTATCTTATCGGATTGAGTCTTTTATGAGAACACTTGATGTATGTCTTGGTGATCAACTTGCGGGTTTCGTGACATTGGGAACCTATGCATAGGGGTTGGCACACGTTCTTGACTCTCTGATAGAAACTTTGGGGCACTCTTTGAAGTACTTTTATGTTGGTTGGATGAATCTGAGATTGTGTGATGCATATCGTATAATCATGCCCACGGATACTTGAGGTGACAATGGAGTATCTAGGTGACATTAAGGTTTTGGTTGATTTGTATCTTAAGGTGTTATTCTAGTATGAACTCTATGATGGATCGAGCGGAAAGAATAGCTTTATGTTATTTTACTACGAACTCTTGAATAGATCGATCAAAAAGGATAACTTTGAGGTGGTTTTGTACCCTACCATAATCTCTACATTTGTTCTCCGCTATTAGTGGCTTTGGAGTGACTCTTTGTTGCATGTTGAGGGCTTGTTATATGATCTATCTATGTTATTATTGTTGAGAGAACTTGCACTAGTGAAAGTATGAACCCTAGGCCTTGTTTCCTATCATTGCAATACCGTTTACGCTCACTTTTACCTTTAGTTACCTTGCTGTTTTTATTATTTCAGATTACAAATACCTATATCTACCATCCATATTACACTTGTATCACCATCTCTTCGCCGAACTAGTGCACCTATACAATTTGCCATTGTATTGGGTGTGTTAGGGACACAAGAGACTCTTTGTTATTTTGTTGCAGGGTTGCTTGAGAGAGACCATCTTCATCCTACGCCTCCCACGGATTGATAAACCTTAGGTCATCCACTTGAGGGAAATTTGCTACAGTCCTACAAACTTGTGCACTTGCAGGCCCAACAACGTCTACAAGAAGAAGGTTGTGTAGTAGACATCAAGCTCTTTTCTGGCGCAGTTGCCGGGGAGGCTAGGTAAAAGGGCACTCACTCACACCTCGTCAACTAAGCTCTTTTCTGGCGCTGTTGCCGGGGAGGTGAGTGCTTGAAGGTATATCTTTAGATCTTGCAATCGAATCTTTTTGTTTCTTGTTTTAGCACTAGTCTAGTTTATAAAACAAAATTACAAAAAAATGTAGTTAAGTTTGTCTCATACGCTTCACCTTTTTTATATCTTTCGTGAGTATGATGGAAAGGATAATTGTGCTCAAGTGCTAGAAGAAGAAATATCTAAATTGTTTGGCACTAAATATTTGAATGATGAGCATGATTGCAATGTTGTTAGTATGAATTCCTTGAATATCCATGATGCCAATGATATGCAAAGCCACAAGCTTGAGGAAGCTATGTTTGATGAAGATGATATTTTTTGTCCCCCAAGCTTTGATGAGCAAATTTACTATGATGAAAGCATGCCTCCTATGTATGATGATTATTGTGATGACACGTATGCTTTAAAGAATAATGATAACCATGAAACTTGTCATCTTGATCTTTATTTTCAATCACATGATAGTTATTTTGTTGAGTTTGCTCCCACTATTATTCATGAGAAGAATTTTGCTTATGTGGAGAGTAGTAAATTTTCTATGCAAGTAGATCATGAAAAGAATGCTTTAGGTGCTGGTTATATTGTTGAATTCATTCATGATTCTACTGAAAATTATTATGAGGGAGGAACATATGCTTGTAGGAATTGCAATAATATCAAGTTTCCTCTCTATGTCCTTAAAGTTTTGAAGTTATGCTTGTTTTACCTTCCTATGCAAGTTGATTATTGTTCCCATAAGTTGTTTGCTCACAAAATCCCTATGCATAGGAAGTGGGTTAGACTTAAATGTGCTAGTCATATGCTTCATGATGCTCCCGCTATGTTTCAATTCTTATCTTTTATGTGAGCATCATTGGCATCATCATGCCTAGCTAGAAAGGCATAAAAGAAAAGCGCTTGTTGGGAGACAACCCAATACTTATCCATACTGTTTTTGTGTGTTCACATGATTATTCTACTGTAGTAATCAAGTTTTATAGCTTTTGTTTCAATAAAGTGCCAAGTAAGACCTTTAGGATAGCTTACGGTGATAGTTGTGTTGATCCTGCTGAAAATCAGAAACTTTTGCACCCAGTACATTAGTTTTGTTAATTCACAGAAACGTGATTCTGATCTGATTATTTTTGCTATGGATTGGTACATGAATTTCTTAGGACTTCCTAATGTTGTAGGATTTTTGGAGTTCCATAAGTATAAGTTTGATACAGATTACTACAGACTGTTCAGTTTTTGACAGATTCTGTTTACTATGTGTTGTTTGCTTATTTCGATGAATCTATGAGTAGTATCACAGGGTATGAACCATAGATAAGTTGGAGTACAGAAGATATTACGCCAATATGAATTTAGAATGAGTTCATTACAGTACCTAAGTGGTTGTTTTATTTTCTTATACTAACGGAGCTTACGAGTTTCTGTTGAGTTTTGTGTTGTGGAGTTTTCAAGTTTTGGGTAAAGATTCGATGGACTATGGAATAAGGAGTGGTAAGAGCCTAAGCTTGGGGATTCCCAAGGCACCCCAAGGTAATATTCAAGGACAACCAAGAGCCTAAGCTTGGGGATGCCCCAGAAGGCATCCCCTCTTTCGTCTTCATTCATCGGTAACTTTACTTGGAGCTATATTTTTATTCACCACGTGATATGTGTTTTGCTTGGAGAGTCATTTAATTTTATTATTTTTTTCTTGCTGTTAGTTGGAATAATGTTTTTCATCTTTATTTTCAATAAATAAGTCAAGGATAGCCTTTGCCATGCTTATTTTGCTAGTATACATGTTGCTGTTTGAAAACAGAAAGTTTACTGCTGTTGCAAAAATTCCCTAGAAAAGTCAGGGCATGATATAAGGTTAAAACTTTTTGCATAATGAGCTCTGATAAATTTACTACACTGGGAATTTTAGTTCATAATTTTTGGAGTCAGGTAAGTATGATGACTCTTGCATTCTTTACAGACTGTACTGTTTTGGCAGATTGCTGTTATGGTTGCATTGTTTGCATATGTTGGCTTGTTTAATGATTCTATTTGAGAATAGAAGTGTTAAATATGCAGATACATTTAGTATTCAATGTGGAATAGTAATTTTAGTGATTTGTTACAGTATAAAACAATAAGGTTTTGCATTGGTTTATACTAACCTATCTCACGAGTTCTTGTTGAGTTTGTTGTGAATGAAGCTTTTGATAAAAAGAGAAACCATGATATGAGAGGAATTAAGGAGACACAAAAGCTCAAGCTTGGGGATGCCCAAGGCATCCCAAGATATTATTTCAAGAAGTCTCAAGCATCTAAGCTTGGGGATGCCCCCGTTGGCATCCCACCTTTCTTCTTCAACAACTATCGGTTAGTATCGGTTAAACCTAAGTTTTTTGCTTCTTCACTTGAGTTGTGCTATCCTTGCAAAGTTTTATTTAGCTTTGCTTGCTGTTTGAATAAATTATCAAGATATGAAATTATTAAATGAGAGAGAGTCTTCGCATAGTTGCATAATTATTTAGCTACTCATTGATCTTCACTTATATCTTTCGGAGTAGTTTTTGTTATTTCTCTAGTACTTCACTTATATCTTTTAGAGCATGGTGGTAGTTTTATTTTGAATAAATAGATGAACTCTCATACTTCACTTAGATTATTTTGAGAGTCGTTAATAGCATGGTAATTTGCTTAATATTAATATACTTGGTATTCAAGATATGTGAAACTTTCTTATGAGTGTGTTGAATACTAAGAAAAGTTTGATGCTTGATGATTGTTTTGAGATATGAAGATGGTGATATTAGAGTAAGGCTAGTTGAGTAGTTGTGAATTTGAGAGATACTTTTGTTAAAGTTTGTGATTCCCGTAGCATGCACGTATGGTGAACCGTTATGTGATGAAGTCGGAGCATGATTTATTTATTGATTGTCTTCCTTATGAGTGGCGGTCGGGGATGAGCAATGGTCTTTTTCCTACCAATCTATCCCCCTAGGAGCATGCGCGTAATACTTTGCTTTGATAACTTTCAGATTTTTGCAACAAGTATATGAGTTCTTTATGACTAATGTTGAGTCCATGGATTATACGCACTTTTTCCCATCCTTCCACCATTGCTAGCCTCTTTAATACCGCGCACTTTTCGCTGGTATCATACACCCACCATATATCTTCCTCAAAACAGCCACCATACCTACCTATCATGGCATTTCCATAGCCATTCCGAGATATATTGCCATGCAACTTTCCACCTTCCGTTTATTATGACACGCTCCATCATTGTCATATTGCTAGCATGATCATGTAGTTGACATCATATTTGTGCCAAAGCCACCGTTCATAATTCTTTCATACATGTCACTCATGATTCATTGCTTATCCCGGTATACCGCCGGAGGCATTCATATAGAGTCATACTTTGTTCTAAGTATCGAGTTGTAATTGTTGAGTTGTAAGAAAAATAAAAGTGTGACGATCATCATTATTAAAGCATTGTCCCAAGTGAGGAAACGATGATGGAGACTATGATTCCCCCATAAGTCGGGATGAGACTCCGGACGAAAAAAATATAAAAGAGGCCAAAGAAGCCCAAAAAAAGAGGCCATAAAAAAAGAGAGAAAAGGCCCAAATAAAAAAATGAGAGAAAAAGAGAGAAGGGACAATGCTACTATCCTTTTACCACACTTGTGCTTCAAAGTAGCACCAAGATCTTCATGATGGTGAGTCTCATAAGTTGTCTTTTTATACTAGTGGGAATTTTTCATTATAGAACTTGGCTTGTATATTCCAATGATGGGCTTCCTCAAAATACCCTAGGTCTTCGTGAGCAAGTGAGTTGGATGCACACCCACTAGTTTTCTTTTGTTGAGCATTCATAGCTCTAGTGCATCCGTTGCATGGCAATCCCTACTCCTCATGTTGACATCAATTGATGGGCATCTCCATAGCCCATTGATTAGCCTCGTCAATGTGAGACTTTCTCCTTTTTGTCTTCTCCACACAATCCCCATCATCATATTCTATTCCACCCATAGTGATATATCCATGGCTCGCGCTCATGTATTGCGTGAAGGTTGAAAAAGTTTGAGATTATTTAAGTATGAAACAATTGCTTGGCTTGTCATCGGGGGTATAGAAGTTGGGAACATCTTTGTGTGACGAAAATGAAGCATAGCCTAACTATGGAGGATATAGCTACTGAGTATAAACCGGCCAGGGAGGTCCGGTTCACCCTTGACTATGTTGAAGCCCATGAAGATCCGGAGATGGCGCTTTACTAAAAGAAGCATAGAAGCCCGAAGCCCAAAGGCAGATTAGGGCCCATAGTGGTAAACCGCCATGACTATGTAAACTTGTAGTGTAAGTTAGGAAAGGAAAGACCGAGCCGGACACTTTGTATGAGTCGGCCTCGGGGCTCTGTAAACCGGCCGGGCGTCAACCTGTGTATATAAAGGGGCGACCCGACGGCGGTTCAAGGACGACAGACAACAACTCGAGACTCAGGCAAGCGTATTCCGCTCCCTGATCATCGAAACCCAATCAATCCCATCACAACTAGGCATAGGCTTTTACCTTCATCGAAGGGGCCGAACTAGTATAACTCCCGTGTCCCGTGTCCGGTTTAACCCCTTCAAGCTAACCCGTTGCGATGGCTCCACGACTAAGTCCTTTCACAAGGACATCTGATGTCATAATTCCACGACAGTTGGCGCCCACCGTGGGGCTATCGCACGATGGTGTCGAGTTCTTGAAGGGCTGCTCTGAAGGACTTAAGGGGTACGTGATCGGCCGGATAACCAAAAGTCGTCGCGGCAAGCTTTACATCGACGACAAAGGATGGGGCCCCGAAGCCGGCTCAATCGAGTACGGGTACCGGGTCCCCTTCGGCGGAATTCATGTCTTCATTGGCAAGATCGGCGAACCAGGCCCTGAGCCGGACATCTGCACCGACCTCATCGAGACGGCTCAGCATGCGAGTCCAGACCCGGGTTAAGTTCGCCGTAAAGCGTGCGTTCGTAGGATGTGTCCATGGGATCGGATCTGAACCGGTGTCTGAGGGCGAGACGGCGGTATATTCCGACGGCGAGTCATCCACTGGCGAAACCGAGTCCTTGTACCAGATTCATGGCGGTATGCTCGAGGGATATTCTAATGGCAACAGTATTCCGAACCTCCTTGAAGCGCCGAGCCGGGTTGCGATTTACATGGCCGGCATGCAGCCTGTGTTGCAGTCTTCATCTACCGTAGCAATGACTACCGGATCAGCGGCCACGGTAGGTACCTCAGCGCACCGGCCGGCGCAGGTTCTCTCCGGTTTAATGGACGATTGGGCGACATTGTTAACCGCGACAGTCACCCCGGATATGCAGGATCAGCACAATGCGGAAGTTGCGAGACTAAAGGAGCAGATTATGCAGGCTAAGGAGGACCTGGCGGCTGAGGATAATAGGATGGCCGAGGAATAGGCCGCTTTGAATGCTCAATCACAACAGATACAAGCACAGAATTACCGGCTCATGCTAGATCGGACCGCGTCAGAGGATGTGTTACGAAGGAAGTATCGGTCGCGCCTGCCGCCGGTTTACGAAGGGTTAAATCTCTTTCAGACACCAGGCGATGGGCCGAGCAATCCGGCAGCGGCAAACCGAGCCGAAGCGCCTAGGATCGCCCCGGATCAGCCACGAGCAACGGAGCTACCCCGACGGACAGTTAACCCGCCACAGTATGTGCCCACACCACCCGGTCACTTTTCGAGCCCCCTGGATAACATGATTGCTGCGGCCTCACGCTTGGCAGCCATTCCAATGGAAGGAGATTCAATAGAGGCAGTTGAGACACGGCGGGCGAGAGATCTTCTTCAAACCGCCGTAGTGCAGCAACAGGCTTATTCATATAGCCGGGATAGAATTCAGTCAACCCCTCGTCCGAGCCCAAGTTATCGCAGGTGGATGGACGAACCAGAGGTGTCTAGTAGTGTGCGGCATCGCAATGCTCAGGAGGTAGTGGACCATGGCAGGGCACAAAGGGATGGCGCTTTTGATTGTTATCAACCGCCCCGGTTCAGCCAGCAGTGTCGGTTGACAGAGGCACCGGGCTTGCTTTCAGTTCCTGGGGAGTACCGTGCCTTATTCCGGCTCTCCGTAACGTGCGACTGCCCAAAGATTTCAAGGGACCACGCAAGGTGCCTAACTATACGGCGGATCAGCCGCCTGAGGCGTGGGTCGAGACTTATGAGATGGCAATGGAGATGTTGGATGTGGACGAAGCAGCTTGTGCAAAGTGCTTCATGATGATGTTGGAAGGACCAGCCCGCACTTGGTTGAAAAATCTGCCAGCTAATTCCATCGAGTCGTGGGATCAGTTGAAGGCCCGGTTTATAGCCAATTTTAAGGATACGTGCAAACAGCCCATGTCCATTGTAGATCTGGATGCTTGTGTTCAGGGTGAGAACGAGTCCACAACTCATTGGGTGCGCCGGGTCTCAGAAGTTTTGCACTCGTCCGACCGAATTAACGCTGGCCAAGCGATTATCACGCTGGAACGTAATTGCCGGTTTAAGTCACTGAAGGAGAAGTTGGGACGGCTCAAGCGCCACTGCAACGATCTGGGAACCCTCATGGCAGCCTTGGTAAAATATGCCGATTCTGATAATACCAAGGATCCCGATTCTGATAATGAGAAACCGGAGAAGGGAAGGAGGAATGGCGGTGCGAAGGGACAGCAGCACAACCAGGGAGGCCATGGGAATAATGGTAAGCGTAAAGCGGATTCAGATTTTGTGGCTAATGCTAATGTGCAGCGTCGTAGGGGTAAACCGCCCCAGCGTGGTGGGACGATGAATCTGGAGCGCTTGTTGAATCAGCCCTGTCCAAAGCATGGAACCAAAGAGGTCCCTGCAACACATCTCTGGAAGGATTGCAACATTATGAAGGAGTTCAAAAATTCTGATCTCTTCCGGTATGATCAGGGCCCGTCGGGCGGTTCAGGTCCAGGTTTTCATGGTGGCGGCGGTTCAGGCTCTGGGTTTCAGAATAATCATAGTAACCAGAACAACCAAGGTGGTAATAACCAACAGAGTAGTCAAGGGAATCAGCAGCAGTCGGGTTACCAGAGTCACCCGAAGCAGCTGAATGGTGGACAATATCATGTATTCACCACTAGTCTGTGCAAGCGTGATCTGAAGCTGCATAAGAGGGCAGTCAATGCGGTTGAACCGGCAGTTCCACGCTATCTGCGGTGGTCGGAACAACCTATCGTGTGGAGTAGGGAGGATCATCCGCCCCGGGTTGACAATCCGGGTCAGCTAGCTCTGGTGGTGGCACCTCAGGTGGGAGGTTACAAGTTCACCAAAGTACTCATGGATGGAGGAAGTAGTATTAATATTCTGTATTATGAGACATTCCGCCGAATGGGGTTGACAGATAAGAATCTTAAACCGTCCAATACTGTTTTCCATGGTGTGGTACCAGGAAAGTCGGCATATCCAATGGGCAAGATTGCCTTGGAAGTTGTGTTTGGGGATGAACATGATTCCCGGTCTGAGACATTGACTTTTGAGGTGGTGAGAATCCAGAGCCCGTATCACGCACTGTTTGGGCGACCGGCTTAGGCAAAATTCATGGCCAGGCCTTGTTATATTTACTTGCAGCTCAAGATGCCGGGTCACAAAGGAACCATCACGGTTCATGGAAGTCGGAAAATCGCTTTGGATTGCGAAGAGAGTGATGCGGCTTACGCTGAGTTGGTTTGTGCTACAGAGGAGTTAAAGTTTTACAAGGAGAATGTTGATCCGGCAGATATGACCCCTCTGAAGAAGCCCACCACTGAGCATGACCCAACCCTACATTTCAAACCGGCTGACGAGACAAAGCTTGTTGACTTTGTACCTGGCGATTCGTCCAAGCAGTTCAGCATCAGCACCAATCTGGATCTGAAATAG
This sequence comes from Triticum aestivum, assembly GCF_018294505.1. Classification (NCBI taxonomy): domain Eukaryota; kingdom Viridiplantae; phylum Streptophyta; class Magnoliopsida; order Poales; family Poaceae; genus Triticum; species Triticum aestivum. The sequence continues at coordinate 316,818,535 of NC_057804.1, read as the reverse complement.
GAAAGCACGCTCATCAAGTTCATCCGTGAGAACCGGGACATCTTTGCATGGAAGCCTTCTGACATGTCAGGTGTACCGAGGGAACTCGCTGAGCACACTCTTAATATTGATCCAAAGTTTAAACCGGTCAAGCAATTTCTTCGTCGCTTTAATGAAGAGAGACGCAAGGCAATTGGGGAGGAGGTAGCCTGGCTGTTGGCTGCTGGGTTTATCGTTGAAGTGTTTCATCCTGAATTGTTGGCTAATCCGGTGCTGGTTCTTAAGAAAAACGGGACTTGGCGTATGTGTGTGGACTACACGGACTTAAATAAGGCTTGACTGGCCGATCCTTTTGCTCTCCCGCGTATTGATCAGATCATTGATGCGACGGCGGGTTGTGAGCGCCTGAGTTTTTTGGATGCTTATTCAGGGTACCATCAGATTAAAATGGCAGTAAGGACCAGGAGAAGACAGCTTTCATCACTCCCTTTGGAGCCTTCTGCTATGTTTCTATGCCCTTTGGGCTCAAGAGTGCTCAGGCAACTTATCAGCGTTGTGTGCAAAATTGTCTTCACACGCAGATTGGGCATAATGTTCACGCCTATGTGGATGACATTGTGGTGAAATCCAAGGAAAAGGAGACATTGATAGCTGATCTCAAGGAGACGTTTGACAACCTCCGGGTGTACAAGATGATGCTTAAACCGGATAAGTGTGTCTTTGGTGTTCCGGCAAGCAAGCTGCTCGGTTTTCTTGTGTCTAACAGGGGCATTGAGGCTAATCCGGAAAAGATCAAGGCAATCACATCCTTGGCTAAACCGACATGTATCAATGATGTTCAGCGTCTCGCAGGACGGATTGCAGCCCTGAGCCGGTTTATCAGTCGTCTGGGTGAGAAGGCCATTCCCTTGTATCAGATGCTGAAGAAGACGGACGATTTCGTCTGGAGTGATGCGGCCAATGCGGCCTTTGAGGAGTTAAAATGACAGTTAGTTGAACCACCAGTTCTTGCAGCCCCAGTTGATCATGAGCCTTTACTGTTATATGTGGCTGCCAATGCCCGAGCGGTCAGTGTGGCAATTGTGGTAGAGCGTAAAGAGGCTGGGAAGGAGTATCCGGTTCAACGGCCGGTATACTACATCAGTGAAGTTCTGATCGAATCAAAGCAACGCTATCCGCATTGGCAGAAGTTGGTGTCTGGTGTTTTTATGGCCAGTCGAAAGCTCAAGCAATATTTTCAAGGTCACCCCATCACAGTGGTTAGTTCTGCTCCCTTGGGCGATATCATCCAAAACAGAGAAGCAACTGGCCGGGTTGCAAAGTGGGCAATTGAGCTTGGTCCACATGGTTTGAAATATGTACCTCGAACAGCCATCAAGTCTTAGGCTCTTGTGGACTTTATCAATGACTGGACCGAGTTGCAAGCACCGGAAGAGAAGCCGGATAATACGTACTGGACTATTCATTTCGATGGATCAAGGCAGTTGGAAGGCTCGGGGGCTGGAGTTGTCCTTACTTCCCCTCGAGGTGATTAAATTTGCTATGTCCTCCGTTTGATGTTTCCTTGTACTAACAATGCAGCTGAGTATGAAGCTCTACTTCATGGTCTCCGTGTGGCTAAAGAGATGAACTTAACTCGAGTTCGTTGTTTCGGAGATTCTGATCTGGTGGCTCAGCAAGTTTCTGGTACTTGGGATTCTAAGGATCCACTCATGGCGGCTTACAGGCGTGAGAAGAGGATCTGGCTGTTCCTGATCCGGAGGCCCAGCTGGTGGCCGCTTTACACGTTGTGCCGGATTGGACGGTTCCCTATCTGGCGTATATGAGCCGGGGTGAGCTACCAAATGATCAAGTCCTGGCCCGACAGATAGTCCGGCGATCCAAGTCCATGGTTATTCACAATGGTGAGTTACACCGCTGTAGCGTTTCAGGCGTATTTCAGCGTTGCGTTTCTCCGGAAGAAGGCCAAGCGATCCTCCGGGAAATTCATGAAGGGGATTGTGGTCATCATGCCGGTTCAAAGTCCATGGTTGCAAAAGCTTTTCGTCATGGGTTATACTGGTTGACAGCTCATGCTGATGCGGAGGATCTGGTAAAGCGATGTGATGCTTGTCAAAAAATTTCACACAGAGCTCATGTTTCGGCTCAGGAGCTATGGATGATTCCCATCACTTGGCCTTTTGCTACTTGGGGGCTTGATATGGTGGGACCCTTTAAACGTTCCCAAGACAAGAAGACCCACCTATTGGTGGCAGTTGATAAATTCACCAAGTGGGTTGAAGCGGAGCCTGTTAGCAAGTGTGATGCAGCTACGACGGTTCAATTTCTCAAAAAGATTATTTTCCGTTTTGGCTATCCACACAGCATCATCACGGATAATGGTACTAACCTTTCCAAGGGTGAGATGGAGGATTTCTGTCAGAGAGAGCACATCCGGCTTGACCTAGCATCTGTGGTGCACCCTCAATCCAACGGTCAAGCAGAGCGAGCTAATCAAGAAATCTTAAAGGGTCTTAAACCCCGGCTCATGATTCCCTTGAAGCGGACGCCGAGTTGTTGGGTGGAAGAATTACCTTCTGTGTTGTGGAGCATCAACACCACCCCCAATTGATCAACAGGATACAGGCCTTTCTTTATGGTCTACGGGGCAGAGGCGGTTCTCCCAAGTGATATACATCATGATTCGCCCTGGGTTGCTAATTACGTTGAAGCAGATAACGAGCAAGCCCGCCAAGAGGCACTGGACTTGCTAGATGAGAAGCGGGATATGGCTTTGGCACGATCGGTGGTTTATCAACAAGACCTGCGGCGTTATCACAGCCGTCGGGTTAACACAAGAGCCTTTCAAGAAGGTGACTTGGTGCTCCGGCTTATCCAGGATCAGACCGACATACACAAGTTATCCCCGCCTTGGGAAGGACCCTTTGTGGTCAGCAAGAATCTGCACAACGGATCATACTACCTCATTGACGTTCGAGATGACTCATGCAAATCTGAGGAGGAGACCCGGCGGCCCTGGAACATAGCTCTCCTCCGGCCTTACTACACTTGAGCCATAGGCTCTTTTTTATGTACATATTTTGACAATGTATATATTATCATCAATAAATGAATCGGCATCCTTGCTTTAAAGTGGGGCCTCTACTGTTTTTTCTCATATTCTTTGAGCTACATGGGGGCTTCAGCTGACAAAGCGGAGTACTACCTGTTAAACCGGCTATCACGCCACAAAAGCTTGGGAGCTTCACACCCAAAGGGCCAAAGAGAGTTTTCGATGCTATGCACAACTCAAACATAGGCACCTAATGAGAACAGCTCATCACGTTACTTGGGGGCTCCTTGGTCCAATACCAAGAAGTTTGAATGGACCCTTGTAGCTGGGTTTCGACCCACGGCTTGGAAGCCTGGTATATTTACCTAAAACCCCGGGTTAACCTACCTTCATCAAGTAAGACACTCCTATCCAGGTCATCCTGGCACGGCCCTCCGAACATTTGACAGTTACTCTCCTTGAGACCCTGCACTTGTCAAAGTTAAAACGGTGATTGGTTAGTTGGAGGTCCATCTTAAAAGGCTTTGTTAAATGGTTCAACTCAGTGGCCTGGCAGCCCACAAAAAGCCTCGAATTTGGGCCTGGCAGCCCCCAAAAAGCCTCGACTACACGGTTTCATTTGAGTTTTGGCTGAATTTTATGTTAAACCGATTTTTTTGGCTTGATCAGTCATCTTCTTAGCCCGGTATTCTGTAAACCGGCTTGGTTTGCAACTACACGTTGACAGACCTTAATTTTAAACCGGAGTTTCTTAACCCGGCTTGGCGTTGACTCCCTGTCAACAGCCCGGATCATCTGGCGTGAATCATCACCCGGTATGACTTAATCTACGACATCAGAGAATGATGGAGATACAAATAATTCAGATTTGGGTTTTTCACCCTTATTACAATTCACGTTGGCCAGCCAACTAACCAGGGATCTTATATTACCGGTATGTATAATTTCATATTTTTATGATTTGATTATCAATCCGGCCTATTTTGGGCATTATGACCCGTCCGGCGGTAAACCGCCAGGACCCTTTGTCTTTTTTATGCACACAGGAGTTGCATATTATGATACTTGGAACAAAATTGACATTGATATGGCGGATCCACGCAAAATATCTCTTGCACGATGGCAGCAGATCATCATAAGTTTTTGCTATCCTATTACACGGCACTCCGAGGTCCAAAATATGGAATTGTTCACATGGATAGTTTCTGATATGTCAACCGCCTTGACGGATTAAGCTTCATCACCGGGTTGATGTGAGGTAGATGGGTCATCTGGCGTCGGTTCAGCCTCCTCCTCATCCAATGGCTGGAAGTCATTGGTGGTCCAATCAATCCGGGTCAAGGCCTGAAAGACAGCCTCTTCACTTATAAGCTCAGCCGGGTCAACGTCAGGGGCGTAAGTATGCTTACGGTTTGGTGGAATAAGGTTCTGCACTTCAGGAATCACAGCTTCAACCCGTCTGTTGTTTGCATCATAGAAAGATCGGTGAACCGTCAGGTTCGCCTCTTCTGCTAGTTGACTTGCCAAAGGACGCATCTCCCTTGTTACCCGTTTGAGGGCGTCATTGTCAAATTCTTCGCCATTTTCTTGTGCACTGGGGAAGCCTTTGGCTATATCAACCGGATCAAGATCAGCTATCCATGCCTTGGCTCGAGTCAGCGCCAGCAAAGCGCCTGCCCGAGCAGCGGATCGCTTCAGCTCTTCTATTTGCGCTGGCGTCATTGAGAGGCGATCCAGCGTGTCCTTGATAAGCATTGGTGCCGCATTGTCATATGAAGTTGCGCATATAACCCGTTGAGCGCCGCTATACAGCTGTTCAATCAGTGTATATGCAGCTTTGAGCTTCTTCCGCATGCCAGAACCTAGATGAGCAATGTGACTACCTATATCGGTTCAGGAAATGCATGTTAAAACAATGAAATTTCAAAGAGATACAACTTTGGCAACCACTACTTACCAAATATGGCAGAGGTCATGGCATTGATTTGGCGCTTCAATCCAGACAGTTCTTCTTTCACCGGTTCAAGAGCTGCTTCAGCAGTCTCCCCCCGCTTCACCAGTCCGGCTTTTTCGGTGTCCTAGTTGGCATGTTCAGACTTAAACCATTATTTAAGCTGCTCCATGGTGGTCAAGGCGGTTTTCAGCTCATCCCTGGCCTTGGTAGTTTCTGCTTGTTGGGTTTTCAGATTTGCTCGAAGATCAGCAATTTGCGAGATTTGTTGATTTATTTCATTCTGCAACAGTAAGAGAGCATGTCAATATCTTTGTTCAAAGTCCCAAGCATATAACCAGTTATACACTCGGCACTTGGGGGCTAATGTGGATCATTTTTTATGCGGGTACTTGAAGTCCCAAGGATTAATACAAGTTTTAATCATGGCACTTGGGGGCTAATGTGTGTTTGATCAAACATAAAGAAAATTTCACAAGTTACCGCATGGAGTGTATAAAGTCCCGGCTTGACTTTCTCAAGACAAACCGGCCCTTGGGGGCTACAATGCAATGAAGGTACAGAACAAGAAGCAATAATGTTTACCTCATAGCACTCCTTCATCAGATTTACTAAACCGGCTTCGTAATCACGGCTTGTATACAGCCGGTTTAGGAAGCCGGAGTGAAGATCTTGAGCAGAGAGATCGGTATAAGCAGACAAATCAGTCTTCCCCTTCCCCTTGCTCATGGCAGCAAATTCATCCTTGGCAGTGTGCTTTGATAGAGCAACCGGATTACCAGGGGCATTATACGCAGTGCCCGTAACAACAATGTCATCATCCTTGGCCGGGCTGGAAGAATCAATATTCTGAACAGGACTTGGTGCTTTCGTGGAAGGGCTTGGCGGTTTGTTAGTTGGACTTGGCGGATCATCAGTTGAGCCCCATTGTTCCATTGCTAGACTTGGAGGAGCAGGAGGATGTGAAGTGTCAGCTTCTCCAGTCGGTTCAACTTCTGGCAGGTTAGCATTACCATCTTGGTTCTGCCCAGCAGAGCTGTCCATGGCAACTTCCGGGTTTTCATCATGATGCTCGGGCGTCTTTTCCGGATCAACTTCAACAGAAGGGTCGCTGGTCTTGGTCTTCTTGCTTAATCGAGCCTTGGCGCTACAACATCAAAGGTTAGAGTATGGTAAACAGACAAATAAAGTTATAAACTATGTAATACTCACCCAGCGACAACTTTGAGAGGAGGCAATTGGGTGGTTGACGAACCGCCAGACGAGTTGGAAGAAGCCTGGTAATTCGGGTCAGACGGATTGAGAGGGCATCGGAAGAAACCTTTTAAAGGATACTGTTTTTCAGGAAAACAATCACCTCTGGACGGCGTTTCCGGGAGGGCGTATCAGCTAAACCGGACGAAGTGATTTGTTGACCACTATGCCGGGTTGTGCGACGTTCTTCGGCTTGCCGTGTCTTCAAAGAAAATTTTGGATCCAAATGAGCAAGGGGGTGAGATTGTTTTACTTTCCGGACTGTACGGCGAATTCTTTGACCCGGTACAGGATCTGAGTCGGAAGAAAGAAGAATTACCTCAACATGATCTGCATGGCTGGCCTCAGCGTCATCCTGAAGATGGTCATTGTCAATAAGATATACGAAAAAGGAGCCAAGTGAGTCAAGCTCTACCTCAGCATCTGATTCCTCCTCCGGCGGATCAGAAGACTCGGCGGTTTTCCTCTTTCCAGGCTTCTTGGTGGCCTTGGTTTTTACACGAGGAGCACGGGCCGGTTTAGTCCGTTTCCAGAAAGAGCTGTTGGCCTGAAATTAAGGCAAAGAAAGGTTAGTAGACAGTCAATGCGGAAGCAAATCAGTAAAGTATGTACATAAACTTACCGCCGGCGGTTTGTTGGAGACGTAAAACGGAGCCAAACCGGTTTGGCTGCATGCAGAGACCGGTTCATCAAGCATCTTCTTTACACATTCGGTGATTTCAAGGTCGGTCATTACTACTTCATGATATCGTTGAGGGTCTTTTACATTGCCGGTATACTCATGCATCAATCCGGGGCGGCGGCTCAAAGGCAGAATGCCCCAAGAAACCCAGCAGCGGACAAGATCAATGCCAGTTAAACCGTTGGCCATCAGAGCCCGAGTTTGGCAAGTTGAGGAGCAAAATTCTTCCGTTCTGCGGCGGTTAAACGTGGAGGCAATGGGTGGCCATTGCTAAGCCGATGAGGGCGGTAGCCCGGCAAGGGATTTTCTCCATCAGGAGCAGTGTTCCGGCAGTAAAACCAGGTCTGGTTCCAATCTTTAGGATGGCTATGATGTTTGGCATGAGGGAAGTCAGCCTCTTTCCTTTTTTGAATTGACACGCCACCAAGCTCTGTGTTGGGACCATCTGAGAATTCTGTGCGGCGGTTCAGATGAAAGAAATCCCGGAACAACTCCACGGTTGGCTCTTCTTGAAGATAGACTTCGCAGAATACTTGAAAGTTGCATATATTTGACACAGAGTTCGGACCAATATCTTGCGGATGGAGTTGGAAGCTTGCGAGGACATCCCGGAAATTTTTTGATCCGGGCGGGCTGAATCCCCGGTCTAAGTGTTGCATAAAAACAATCACCTCTCCTTCTTGAGGTTCAGGTGGACATTCCGATTCCGGAACTCGCCAGTGGAGAACCCTCTTTGAGGCTAAGGCACCAGTGGTGACATAACCATTGATCTGTGTCTCTGTGATCCGGGACGGAACCCAATTGCAAGCAGAAAATTGCTTCGACATTCCGGAAAGAGGAACTGAAAGTAAAAGTGTCAGTTTAAGGTGTCTAATTCAGTGTTAAACCGGAGAAGAATATTGTGCAAGTTCAGTTGGCGGTTTAAGAGAGGGCTAATGCTATATGGCAGATTGACTATTAAAGGGTTAAACCGCCTGTAGGCAAAAGGGCCAGAATTCGAAACTTCTGCTAAGTATTGACAGAAACAGTTTTCACACAATGGTCAAATTTATTTGGATCTACCACACATCCGTAAAGCAGTTTTTATCTGTGAGTTCTAAAGGTGCTAAATAGAGCAGGGAAGGCCATGTACTCTACAGAGATAAAAGAATGATCTGCTAGCATTAAAAATGGACGTAGAGTACCTACCGCATGAGATCTACACTATTACTGGGTCAAAAATTATCGCGGCAGGTGGAAGAACAAAGAAGGATGAAGAACTGTGCGGAAGAGCTCGGGAACCCTAGAAACAGATCTAAAGACAGAGGAGAAAGGAAGTTTACCACTGCAGATCTACTGCGGTAGAAGGATGACAAAAATCTGGTCCGTTTCAGGTTGATGCAGCGGCCTTTGTTAATGCAGATCTCGAAGGTCGCGGACGGTGGCAGAGCTCCAGAGCTAAGGCATCGTGAGGAAGAAGAAGGCACAAGGGGAAAAGAGAGAAGGGCCCTCGGGCCTTATTTATAGAGGAGAGAGTAAAACGGCAGGCGTGGGAATCAAGGAGCCTGAAACGGCAGAATAAGTGCGCCTGTCGCCTCGATTTTCGGGATAACCATTAAGTGAAGGGAATCTTTTTTAATTATTGCTTACAGAGATGATGTCATGATGGACCGTTGCTGCGTTCAGAGGATGATGTCACGGCGGTTTACAAAGTTTCAGGAGAAGACAATATGGCGGTTTATGAAAATACAAGAAGATGCCCGCAAGGAATATTTGAAGTATTGAAGATTGACATGAACAAATTCAAATCAATCTGGGGCCTAATGTGGAGGATATAGCTACTGAGTATAAACCGGCCAGGGAGGTCCGGTTCACCCTTGACTATGTTGAAGCCCATGAAGATACGGAGATGGCGCTTTACTAAAATAAGCATAGAAGCCCGAAGCCCAAAGGCGGATTAGGGCCCATAGTGGTAAACCGCCATGACTATGTAAACTTGTAGTGTAAGTTAGGAAAGGAGAGACCAAGCCGGACACTTTGTATGAGTCGGCCTTGGGGCTCTGTAAACCGCCCGGGCGTCAACCTGTGTATATAAAGGGGCGACCCGGCGGCGGTTCAAGGACGACAGACAACAACTCGAGACTCAGGCAAGCGTGTTCCGCTCCCTGATCATCGAAACCCAATCAATCCCATCACAACTAGACGTAGGCTTTTACCTTCATCGAAGGGGCTGAACTAGTATAACTCCCGTGTCCCTTGTCCGGTTTAACCCCTTCAAGCTAACTCGTTGCGATGGCTCCACGACTAAGTCCTTTCACAAGGACATCTGACGTGATAATTCCACGACACTAACTATATGATTTTGTAGGGATGAACTTTCTTTTGCCATGTTATTTTGAGAAGACATGATTGCTTTGATTAGTATGCTTGAAGTATTACTATTTCTTTTATCAATATGAACTTTTGTCTTGAATCTTATGGATCTGAATATTCATACCACAATTAAGACGATTTACATTGAAATTATGCCAAGTAGCACCCCGCATCAAAAATTCTTTTTTTATCATTTACCTACTCGAGGACGAGTAGGAATTAAGCTTGGGGATGCTTGATACGTCTCCAACGTATCTATAATTTTTGATTGCTCCATGCTACTTTATCTATTGTTTTAGGCAATATTGGGCTTTATTATCCACTTTTATATTATTTTTGGGACTAACCTATTAACCGGAGGCCCAGCCCAGATTTGTTGTTTTATGCCTATTTCAGTGTTTCGAGGAAAAGGAATATCAGACGGAGTCAAAACGGAACGAAATCAACTAGAGAAGTTATTTTTGGAAGGAAACCCACCTGATGGACTTGGACCCCACGTCACAAGATATGGGAGGTGCTCACGAGGGTGGGGGGCGCGCCCACCCCCCTAGGGCGCCCCCCTGCCTCGTGGGCCCCCCATAGCTCCACCGACGTACTCCTTTCACCCATATATACCTACGTACCCTAAAACTTCCAAAACAGAAGATAGATTGGGAGTTCCGCCGCCGCAAGCCTCTGTAGCCACCAAAAACCTCTCGGGAGCCTGTTCCGGCACCCTGTCGGAGGGGGATCCCATCACGGTGGCCATCTTCATCATCCCGGCGCTATCCATGACGAGGAAGGAGTAGTTCACCCTCGGGGCTGAGGGTATGTACCAGTAGCTATGTGTTTGATCTCTCATGTTCTCTGTCGTGTTCCCTCTATGGCACGATCTTGATGTATCCCGAGCTTTGCTATTGTAGTTGGATCTTATGATGTTTCTCCCCCTCTACTCTCTTGTGATGAATTGAGTTTCCCCTTTGAAGTTATCTTATCGGATTGAGTCTTTTATGAGAACACTTGATGTATGTCTTGGTGATCAACTTGCGGGTTTCGTGACATTGGGAACCTATGCATAGGGGTTGGCACACGTTCTTGACTCTCTGATAGAAACTTTGGGGCACTTTTTGAAGTACTTTTATGTTGGTTGGATGAATCTAAGATTGTGTGATGCATATCGTATAATCATGCCCACGGATACTTGAGGTGACAATGGAGTATCTAGGTGACATTAGGGTTTTGGTTGATTTGTATCTTAAGGTGTTATTCTAGTATGAACTCTATGATGGATCGAGCAGAAAGAATAGCTTTATGTTATTTTACTACGAACTCTTGAATAGATCGATCAAAAAGGATAACTTTGAGGTGGTTTCGTACCCTACCATAGTCTCTACATTTGTTCTCCGCTATTAGTGGCTTTGGAGTGACTCTTTGTTCCATGTTGAGGGCTTGTTATATGATATATCTATGTTATTATTGTTGAGAGAACTTGCACTAGTGAAAGTATGAACCCTAGGCCTTATTTCCTATCATTGCAATACCGTTTACGCTCACTTTTACCTTTAGTTACCTTGCTGTTTTTATTATTTCAGATTACAAATACCTATATCTACCATCCATATTACACTTGTATCACCATCTCTTCGCCAAACTAGTGCACCTATACAATTTGCCATTCTATTGGGTGTGTTGGGGACACAAGAGACTCTTTGTTATTTTGTTGTAGGGTTGCTTGAGAGAGACCATCTTCATCCTACGCCTCCCACGGATTGATAAACCTTAGGTCATCCACTTGATGGAAATTTTCTACAGTCCTACAAACTTGTGCAATTGCAGGCCCAACAACATCTACAAGAAGAAGGTTGTGTAATAGACATCAGCAGCCGAGGAAATTCTCGTAGAGGGAGACAAAGGCCGCAAGGTAGATGATGGCATTTGTAGGAAGGTGATGGAGCTGCGCACTGATGTAGTCGAGAAAAGCTCGGAAGTAGGGATGAGGAGGCATGGAGAATCCCTGCACGACATGAGTGACGAGTAGGACTCGCTCATCCTCCTGCAGCACTGGCTCAACCTCGTCCGCACCCAAGCGGCGCCACCCATCACGCGGATGAACCCCTCCTATGTGAGCTCTTCCAACCGAGGCGACGTGACTCGCGACGGGATCGAGTCCCCCGACGTGCCCCCAGCAGCCGCGATAGGAAGCCCCCATTTTCTTTGCCTTCTCCACTTTTTTCGTGGAGCCCTTCGCCATTGCAGCATGCTCGAGTGGAGGAGAGCGGTGGAGGAGTCGGAGTGGGCGAAAAGGGGATCTGAGGGCCAGAACGCTGCCCCCAAACCTTTTATATCTCCAGATAAAATCCTCAACTAAATATCCCACCATGAATCCCCGGATCGACGTCCCACGCGGCAGGGCTTTGTAGGATAGGCACAACACATGGCGGGGATCATGCATGAAAATCAAGGAGCCACGCCCCCCACTTTCCCACTGACGCACGAGGTTACCGCTTTAGCGCGCGAACGCACAAATTCAAATCCCGAGATTTCTGGACGAGTCAATCCGATTGATCGCTAGCAATTCCTTTCCTAAAGGACGCATGTCAGTCCGACTAACCAGCCTCCACAGGGACCCGTGAACTCGGCCACGTTAAACACCCGATTGAAGTCTCGTTCAGGATTGTTATGTGACGAGCTTGACGCCTCTCTACGGGTTCACTTGGCCGTCTTGGTAGGCTCCAGGGTGCATGACTCGTAAACCTATACTCGTAGAAGGCCCATGATGGTGTTCCCCTGGGATAAGGAGTGGTGTCTCTCTAGTGAGTCGGACCATGCGCCGACGTCACAACTCGAGTTGTAATGGCATGCTCTCACTCGAGACCCTAGTCTATCTCCTCCGAGAGAAAAACGAATGCCACCTGGCTTTTTCTCGACAATCAGCAACACCCAGTCATCTGGATAAACCTAAAGTCCAAAATACGTTGTGTATTTGTCCAAGGAATAATAAATCATGGTTCGGAAACATATTATGGTTACCCCTATAGCACTTGGACTCAACTGAAGGGTCAGTTTCTTTGTCCTACGAAATCCAAACCGATTCAGAGGCTAGTGATGTGGTCACCTATTACAGGTATGGTCAAGGACCCATCACCTGGGACCCGCATGGGGCCCATCACCATCATAGGTAGTTCCCTGGATTGTGCCAACATTCGGATGCATACATCAGGAGGTTCACTCTGACGGCTCTATGGCACTCGGGCAATCACACGTCACTCGGCGGATGGACCACTCGGACGTAGAGGACATGAGGACGTCATGGGAGCTGCAACGATCGAGGAATCCTAAGACATCCACTAAATAGAGTTATAACTACCGTTACATATAACTTCTGTAGTAGAGGCTCATTATACAAGTAACTGAGTCATTCAATGAAAATTAATGCCTCGGCGGCGTGGGAGACACGGGGCTGCAGCGCACTCTATATAAGCCATACCCCCCTACACAGCTAGGCACGTTCAATCTCTGTAACGATATCCATCAAATCAAAGCAAGCCTCAGGGCACGAGACGTAGGGCTTTTACCTCCACCGAGAGGGGCCTAAACTCGTTAAACACCGAGTGTTACACCTGCGCCGTAGCCAGTCTCTGCCCCTTATTCGTACCCCTAGTACTCATTGTCAGGATCATAACCCCGACACCAACTGTTCTAAAATCTCCATGAAAGTGGGGGAAGTTATCATCATGCTGATCAATATACTTCCAGTCCAGCCACTTCATGTCACTGACTATTGGCTTCTTGTCAAGGCACATAGTCTCATTGAAGTCCTAATGTTCTTTGGTGTAGAATCTGTAATCTACAACATTTCTCCTTTTGATGGAGTAGGGATCAAACTCCATTTTCTCAAGCCTTTATCCTTCCTAACCTTCATGTTCTCTGCCACTGGATGAGTATCATTGTGTTCTGGCAGTCTGCCTCAAAGCTTCATTAGCATTGGGGCATCATCCTCTTGTTCTACCCTCTCAAGAACTAGGGCTTTGTCTTTCTCATCAGTAGATATGTTTCTAGTGGTCCTCCCCTTTGGCTTGGGGGCAGCAGCAGATTTGGAGGTAGTTGTTGCCTTCTTAGGCATAGCATCAGCCACAAGGTTTTGCTACTTGGATGGAGGAGGCTCAGCAGTCTCTGTCATATCATCTCTTGAATGTCACTTGGACAGATTCTTCTCACTCTCTTCTTGCCTGCAACCTTAGCCATTGATTTACTTCTAGATGGCCCAGTGCTTGCAACAGATCCATACTCTTTAGCTAGCACCACTTTCTTCTTCTTAGAGGTCACCTTCCTCAACATGGAGGTTCTCATCCTGATCATCTGAGTATTTCTTCTTCCTCATCCTGGTGGCTGCTTTTGGCAAACTTGGAGAACTCCTTTCTCCCTCACACTAACTAGCCTTTAGACTAGATCATGCATAAAAGATCAACACTTCGCTCTTCAGATCTATTTTGGCTGTCACCAAGGTCTGACATGTTGACACTTGCACCTATGAAGTAGAGTGGGTAGAGCGGAATAGATGAGCATCACAAAAACACAACATTTTCACAGAATCTTGAGTTAAACCTTCAGTTTTAGGTTTTCACGGAAATGATTTTGAAAATTCCTAGTAGATCATCTCGGCAGCACCAAAGCAATTACAGAGACATGGACACACGGTCTCAGTCTAATCGAAATGTGTTTTGGTTTCTCCAACATGCTAGGGTTCTACTGATATTTTAGATTTGGAACCAGCAATTCGTACAACTCGGTCACACCAAGTTGTACAATGTGTAATGGCCAGAGGACAATTTGGTGAGTCTGATTCTTTCTATTCGGTCTGTCCGAGATGAGTTATGCGCAAACCTAACACTAATTTTTTTTACTCAAATCTACTTCTAAGGAATTTTGTTGGAATACAAATCTCAAACAGCGGGAACATTGTGGGCACAGTCAATTACTCCAGTGCACAAAATTAGAAATTAGAGGCACTAGGGGATCGAATCTCACCCTAACTTGGTAGAGATCCTCTACGGCGGCAATAGCAGTGAGGAATACCATTGACGGAGATGAGATCCAGCGGCAAGGGCGTGCTGGATACAAGTAGACGATCCGAAGACCATGAGCGACGGCAGCAACGGTGTGCGGGGGCGACATAACTATTCAAAATTTCAACGTACGGCCCATGCGATATATAAAATAGATCGGTGGCACCGAGATGAGTAACTACTATGAGCACATCAACTCGGTGGCTCCGAGAACTTCAAATCCGTTTCTCTGAGATATAATATCAAATCAGTCCAAGTGATTTCTGTGAGACCGAATTGTTGTGAGTTGGTCCATCCAAAGGTGACGTAGAGGGTTTTGGAGGTCAGCCCTAGTCGGATCGGTGGCTCCGAGTGCTCCTCTTACGGAGTGTCCAAAAGGAAGTTGTTTATGGTTTTTTGATATAGCAAGAATGAATTGAGACAAGTTGAGATTGATAGCTAAGGAAAGTTCTTAGGCATTCTTGTACATCCATTTGGCCAAATAAAACCATATCAATCAAACTAAAAATGGGTGTCCGAGAATGAGAAATATCATATCAACATGCTCACACAATATGATAGAAAATGAAATATGTGTCGAACATGCACAAACAACACTTAGCGATTACAGGGTCGTCAATATATGAGTATCTTGACTGAGGAGCCAAATGATAACATTTGATCATAGGTCATACTCATCATTTAAGCACAAGTTGGGTTGGCACTTTTACGTAAAGCATCATTGTGTTCACACCATTGAATTGCTTTAGCTCAAGTCTTAGAGCAAAGCTCCCCCTATATGTGATGTACCCCCAAAGAGGGATGAAATAACCTTGGGTTTTATCGATGATGACTTCATATTGATAGTGTAGATGTGAATGCTCAATGTTTATGGAGTCCATCAAGAGTTGGGAGCAATCCTTCGAGGTTTGCACTTCCAATACCTATATGGGTCAGTCCCACAATGAACAAAAAAGGATATCCATAGACATAGAGTGAAGTGCACATATGATCATGTCCATCAATGCATTGAATACCTTGTGCCTTGCCTTACCGACAAGAGTTTGTGACTCCATGAACTAGTGCAAGATGTTGAAGTTGGTCGCACAAGTTCTTGCCATAAATGAATATGAGTGAAGTTTGTTGGAGGAGTCACCCTCAAGAACTCTTTAGTTTTTCTTCTTTGGGACCCACATCAATTTTATGGGAATCCTTGGAGTTGTAGTAGAACTTGATGAGGCCTTGGAAATCCACTTGACCAAAGCTTGAGGTGGTTCTTCAAATGATTCAATCTCTTCTTTAAGCTTGTCCTTTACCTTTAGATTCTGGTCTTGTGGTGGAAGACCATCTTGAGCTTGTGTTCCCTTAAAAGAAGTGGAGTCATACTTATCTTGTTTAGGAACAAACTTCTTCTTCGGGTATTGATCTCTTCTTCTCATTCAACTCCATTAGCATTGAACTTTCATTCAAAACCAATACCTTGGTTCTTCCTGTGCCTTCCTTTCTTGCGCACAATTTCCTCAAACTACTTACTTCCGGTGAGGCTCTTGTAGACAACCTTTTCTATAATTCCTTTCAATATTTTTTTCTTGCTCAAGTGTAACTTGGCTAAGAGAATCATTAGTGGAATCAATAGAACTACTAGACGCAACAATATTGGATTTAGCATTGTTATTATTACTACTAGAGGTAGAACCTTTCTTACTCTTGTTACTAGCTTGAGTAGATTTAACTTGTGACATAAAAGTAGACAAGAGAAGACGTTTGGTAATGTAAGAAGAACTCTTCTTCCGAACATCATCATTGATCTCTTTAAGAAGCTCATGCTCTTTCTTTAGCTTCTCGAAGGGTAGCTTCTCATGAGTTCTTAGAAGTTCTCTATGATCTTCTTGAGTTGTTTCATGAGCTAACTTAGAGTGTTTAGTTCTTTAGTTAAATGCTCAAGCTCCTTCTTAGCATTTTCACTCGTTTCATCTTAACTATCATGATTACTAGCCAGTTCATTATAGATCACATCACTAGTTATATCAACAAGCAAATCAGCATCAGCTAGCAAATCATCCTCATCACTATTGAAATTAAGATACTCGGAGTGTGATACCTTGGGGCCTTTAGCCATGAAGCATCTTCCAATTCCTTCACTTGGTGAATCAAATATGTCATGGGAGTTGGAGGATATGAGAGCATGTTTGAAAACACCTTCATCTTGACTATGGTCGGATTCAGAGTGATAACTTCTCTCGGAGTTGTTGTCGAAGTCGGAGACGAAAACCCATTCACCAACATGAGCTTGATATCTTCTTCTAGAATAGCTCTTGTTTGACTTGTATTTCCCTTTCGATTCCTTGTTTCTTCGAGAAGGTCTTTATTTATAACGATCATCTCTACTCCTCCTCCGTCTATGAGGTGATTCATATCTTCTACTCTTCCTTCTAGGTGAGTCTTCTCTTTTGGTGTGGGGTGTCGTACACTCATTTGGATAGTGTCATGGTCTTCCATAGTTGTAGCAATTACGGTCATGATTGATGATCTTTACTTGTATTGCCTTGACTTGGATCTTCTCTCTTTCTTTCTGTTCTTGTAGAATTTGTTGAAGTTCTTCACCATTAGACTTAATTCCTAATTTGATAATAGCTTGTCATTTGAAGTTGTAGGAGCATCACTTGAACCTTTGTATGCACCACTTGACTTGTGGTGGAGCTCCTCCTTGTCCTTGAGTTACATCTCATGAACAACAATTCTTCCAATGACT
Source organism: Triticum aestivum (assembly GCF_018294505.1). NCBI lineage: Eukaryota > Viridiplantae > Streptophyta > Magnoliopsida > Poales > Poaceae > Triticum > Triticum aestivum. Next base: position 316,801,489 of record NC_057804.1, on the reverse strand, counting down.
TCTGTGGGATTGAGATCTTGTAATTGGGCATCATTTCGATCAAAGTGCACACAATATCATATTTTCCATCCAAGGCACTAAGGACCTTCTTGATGATGAATTTGTCGGTTATCTCTTCACTACCTAAGCCGGCAATCTCATTTGTGATGAGAGCAAACCTAGACTATATTTCAGCGAATCCTTCACCACCCATCATCTTGAACTTGTCAAGTTGACTTTGAAGAAGATCCAACTTTGATTTCTTGATAGACTTGGTGCCTTTGTGCATATCAACCAAAGTATCCAAAATTTCCTTTGCATTCTCGAGGCGGCTAATCTTGTTGAACTCCTCGGGGCACAAACCATTGAAGAGAATGCCACATGCTTGAGCGTTGTATTGCAGCATCTTCAATTCTTTCATGGCTGCTTCCTGATCCTATTCTTTATCATCCTCAAAGAATTCACCTTGCAAGACAACACGAACAATAGCCCAAACAGTGGGGTTATGATCAAGAATATGCATTTTCATCTTATGCTTCAAAGTAGCAAAGTTTGTACCATCAAAATATGGACCTCTACGGTGATAGTTTCCCTCACTAGACGCCATACTCTCCTATTATGAAACCAATGCAATGGGGACCAAAGCTCTGATACCATTTGTAGGACCGAAAGTATGTCTAAGAGTTGTGCATTTCAAAGTAAAGACTTTGCATATGAACGTAAAGGAGGGATTGGAGATTTCAAGTGCAATGAAGACACGATGATTTTTGACATGGTTCCAATAGGTGGTCTCAGCAGACCTCTGGGTAGGGGGTCCCGAGCTGTGGTTCTCAGATAGATAGTAACAGGAACAGGGAGACGATGCTTTACCCAGATTTGGGCCCTCTTGATGGAGGTAAAACCCTATGTCTTGCTCTTGTTTATATTAATGGAGATGTATTGAATACAGAGTTGATCTACCTCGAGATCATAAGATGTGGTCTAACTCTAGGGCTAGGTGAATGATTTTGTGTTAATCTCTCCTCTATGGGCTAAACCCCATGGCTTATATATATATATATATATATATATATATATATATATATATATATATATATATGCCTGGTAGGGTATCTAGGGTTACAAGGTCGGTATCTAGGCGCAAGGCGGCAAGAGAAATCTTGGAGTACACGACAAGTCTTTGGTCGAGGTAGTCTCAATCACACCTCCTGCGTGCGGCCTCCAAAGTCCATCTTGAGTATGAATGAAGGCCCATCGGTCTAATCCAAGGAGCACAGGTCAACTGGGTTAGTACCCCCTAATCCAGGACACTGTCAGTAGCCCCTGAACGGGTCTTTGTTGCTGAAGAAGACATTGCTGGACTTCAGATTATGAGTCTTTGGCTCGACAGGCTAGTTCCTCTCCAAGTAATCTCCAGACATCAATAGTACTGCCAGGTGGACCCAGCCTTGCCACATGTGGCCCTAGTCCCCTGACCTTGGTAACCATACTTCTATAGAGAAGCAAGTCACTTTATGGAAAAACGTCGAAGCGGCGGCCTCTTCCCCTTTATATTCATGGGCTAGTCGTGCAAATTTACCACACTGGCCCAATCTAACTTTCTAAGTCAATTGCACAAGTGTTCCCCTTCTCTCAAGCCCATCCTCGAGAGTTTCCCATGGTGAGCAACGCAAGCTCCTCAAGGTGCCCTCACGGCCCTGTCAAAGGCGATTGGGGAAGTTGCGCTGTCTTGCGCCTTCATCCGGAGCACCTAGCCAAGCAAGATTATCTACCAGATTCAGATCTGACAGTTACCAACGCAAGATTGACATCCATAAGTGGTCAAGTATACGTAGAGAATCACCCGTCCCTCAAGAGCGCATGAGGGTATGTTTCTTCTCCTTCTTAGTGCGTGGTTTAGGGATTCCCTATTACCACTTCCTCCGAGGCCTGCTATAGCTCTATGGGATGCAGCTTCATCACTTTACCCACAATACTATTTTACATATTGTGTGGTACATTGCCCTTTGCAAGATGCACCTCGGAGGCGATGCACACTTTGAGCTGTGGCGAAGGTAATTCTGCATAATGCCTTGTTCCCATGCCGGGAAGTTATATAAGATCGGGGCAGCAAAGTTTTTTGAATTGAGGGAACTGAATACCCGCCTGGCACACCTCAGGAGGATACTGATGTCTGGCCGACCGAGTGGTTTTACACAGACGATGTCCCCGTCCTAGAGCCAGTTCGTCCCGGACTCCCCTTGTTTTCTATGGAGCCCCCGAAGAGGCGGTACAGCTGGAGGCCACATGGCCCGGCCTCATAGGAGAGTACCGAGGTAACAAAACTGGCGGCTGGCCTAACGCAACTGGCATGCACCGGTCTAACCATCATTGGCTTAATGGCCACAACAATAGATGATACGTCTCCAACGTATCTATAATTTATGAATCATTCATGCTATTTTATTATCTGTTTTGAATGATTACGGGCTTTATTATACACTTTTATATTACTTTTGGGACTAACCTACTAACCGGAGGCCCAACCCATATTGCTATTTTATTGCCTGTTTTAGTATTTCAAGGAAAAGGAATATCATACGGAGTCCAAACGGAATGAAACCTTCGGGAGCGTGATTTTTGGAAAGGATATGATCCAGGAGACTTGGAGTTCAAGCCAGGGAAGGTTCGAGCAAGCCAGGAGATAGGAGGGCGCGCACACCCCCCTGGGCGCGCCCCCTGTCTCCTGGGCCCCTCGAGGCTCCCCCGACCGACTTATTTCGCCTATATAAGTCCACCTACCCTAAAAACATCAAAGACGAAGATAGATCAGGAGTTCAGCCACCGCAAGCCTCTGTAGCCACCAAAAACCTCTTGGGAGCCCATTCCGGGACCCTGCCGGAGGGGGGATACCTCAGCGGTGGCCATCTTCATCATCCCGGCGCTCTCCATGACGAGGAGGTAGTAGTTCACCCTCGGGGCTGAGGGTATGTACCAGTAGCTATGTGTTTGATCTCTCTCTTTCGTGTTCTCTCTATGGCACGATCTTGATGTATCGCGAGCTTTGCTATTATAGTTGGATCTTATGATGTTTATCCCCCTCTACTCTCTTGTAATGGATTGAGTTTTCCCTTTGAAGTTATCTTATCGGATTGAGTCTTTAAGGATTTGAGAACACTTGATGTATGTCTTGCAGTGCTTATCTGTGGTGACAATGGGATATCACGTGATCCACTTGATGTATGTTTTGGTGATCAACTTGCGGGTCATGAACCTATGCATAGGGGTTGGCACACGTTTTCGTCTTGACTCTCCGGTAGAAACTTTGGGGCACTCTTTGAAGTACTTTTGTGTTGGTTTAATAGATGAATCTGAGATTGTGTGATGCATATCGTATAATCATGCCCACGGATACTTGAGGTGACAATGGAGTATCTAGGTGACATTAGGGTTTTGGTTGATTTGTGTCTTAAGGTGTTATTCTAGTAAGAACTCTTGAATAGATTGATCCGAAAGAATAACTTTGAGGTGGTTTCGTACCCTACCATAATATATTCGTTTGTTCTTCACTATTAGTGGCTTTGGAGTGACTCTTTGTTGCATATTGAGGGGTAGTTATATGATCCAATTATGTTATTATTGTTGAGAGAACTTGCACTAGTGAAAGTATGAACCTTAGGCCTTGTTTCCTACCATGGCAATACTGTTTACGCCCACTTTTATCATTAGTTACCTTTCTGTTTTTATAATTTCAGATTACAAAAACCTATATTTACTATCCATATTGCACTTGTATCACCATCTCTTCGCCGAACTAGTGCACCTATACAATTTACCATTGTATTGGGTGTGTTGGGGACACAAGAGACTCTTTGTTATTTGGTTGCAGGGTTGTTTGCGAGAGACCATCTTCATCCTACGCCTCCCACGGATTGATAAACCTTAGGTCCTCCACTTGAGGGAAATTTGCTACTGTCCTACAAATCTCTGCACTTGGAGACCCAACAACGTCTACAAGAAGAAGGTTGTGTAGTAGAAATCAAGCTCTTTTCTAGCGCCGTTGCCGGGGAGGTGAGTGCTTGAAGGTATTATTATGAAAGCATGCCTCCTATTTATGATGATTATATTGATGAAAGTGGGTTTGGAAGAGTGTCAACTTTAGGAAGTAGTGATCCCACTATTTTGGAGGATGTTGAATCTTATTGTGATGAATATGAAAGTGGATTTGGAAGAGTGTCAACTTTACTTAGTGATGATTCCACTATTTCGGAAGAGGTTCCAATTGATTATGAGAACAAAGTTGCTATCTATGATGATTATTGTTATGACTTGTATGCTGTTAAGAATAATGAAATCCATGAAACTTGTCATTCTGATTTTAGTTTTCAATTGGATTATGCCTCACATGATAATTATTTTGTTGAATTTGCTCCCACTACTATTCATGAGAAGAGTTTTGCTTATGTGGAGAGTAGTAAATTTTCTATGCAAGTAGATCATGAAAAGAATACTTTACGTGCTGGTTATATTGTTGAATTCATTCATGATGCTACTGAAAATTATTATGAGGGAGGAATATATGCTTGTAGGAATTGCAATAATATTAAGTTTCCTCTCTATGTGTTGAAAATCTTGAAGCTATGCTTGTTTTACCTTCCTATGCTAGTTGATTATTGTTCCCATAAGTTGTTTGCTCACACAATCCCTATGCATAGGAAGTGGGTTAGGCTTAAATATGCTAGTCATATGCTTCATGATGCTCCCGTTATGTTTCAATCCTTATCTTTTATGTGAGCATCATTGCCATCATCATGCCTAGCTAAAAGACATTAAAGAAAAGCACTTGTTGGGAGAAAACCCAATACTTATACTTTATGCTTTTGTGTGTTAACATGATTATGCTACTGTATTAGTCATGTTTTATAGCTTTTGTTTCAATAAAGTGCCAAGTAAGACCTTTAGGATAGCTTATGGTGATAATTGTGTTGATCCTGCTGAGAATCAGAAACTTTTGTACCCGGTAAATTAGTTTTATTCATTTACAGAAACGTCATTTTGTTCCTATTCTTTTTGATCTGGATTTTTAAACAAATTGCTTAGGACTTCCTAATTTGGTAGGATTTTTGGAGTTCCAGAAGTATATGTTTGATACAGATTACTACAGACTGTTCTGTTTTTCACAGATTCTGTTTTCTATGTATTGTTTGCTTATTTTGATAAATCTATGAGTAGTGTCGGAGGGTATGAACCATAGATAAGTTGGAATACAGTAGATATTACATCAATATGAATTTAGAATGAGTTCATTACAGTACATAAGTGGTGGTTTTATTTTCTTATACTAACGGAGCTTACGAGTTTTCTGTTGAGTTTTGTGTAGTGAAGTTTTCAAGTTTTGGGTAAAGATTCGATGGACTATGGAATAAGGAGTGGTAAGAGCCTAAGATTGCGGATGCCCAAGGCACCCCAAGTTATTATTCAAGGACAACCAAGAGCCTAAGCTTGGGGATGCCCCGGAAGGCATCCCCTCTTTTGTCTTCGTTCATCGGTAACTTTACTTGGAGCTATATTTTTATTCGCCACATGATATGTGTTTTTCTTGGAGCGTCATTTTATTTTGTTAGTATTTTCTTCCTTTTATTTAGAATAATGTTTTGCATCTATATTTTCTATAAAAATGTCAAGGATAGCCTTTGCCATGCTTATTTTGCTAGTATACATGTTGCTGTTTGAAAACAGAAAGTTTACCGCTGTTGCAAAAATTCCCTAGAAACGTCAGGGCATGATATAATGTTGAAACTTTTTGCATAATGAGCTCTGATAAATCTTCTATAGCATAGTATTTTTCTCATAATTTTTGGAGTTAGGGAAGTATTTATACTCTTGCATTCTACAGACTATACTGTTTTGGCAGATTGCTGTTGTGGTTGCATTGTTTGCATATGTTTGCTTGTTTAATGATTCTATTTGAGGATAGGAGTATTAAATATGCAGAGGCATTTAGTATGCAATTTTGAATAATAATTTTAGTGATTTGTTACAGTAGAAAATGATAAGGTTTTGCATTGGTTTGTACTAACCTATCTCACGAGTTCTTGTTGAGTTTGTTGTGGATGAAGCTTTTGATAAAAAGAGAAACCATGATATGAGAGGAATTAAGGAGACACAAAAGTTCAAGCTTGGGGATGCCCAAGGCACCCCAAGATAATATTTCAAGAAGTCTCAAGTATCTAAGCTTGGGGATGCCCCATTAGGCATCCCACCTTTCTTCTTCAACAACTATCCGTTAGTATCGGTTGAGCCTAAGTTTTTGCTTCTTCACATGAGTTGTGCTATCCTTGCAATGTCATTTTATTTTGCTTTGCTTGCTGTTTCAATACAATACCAAGATCTGAAATTCTTTAATGAGAGAGAGTCTTCACATAGTTACATAATTATTTAGCTACTCATTGATCTTCACTTATATCTTTTTGGAGTAGTTTTTCATTTACTCGTATGCTTCACTTATATCCTATGAGTAAATTGTTGAATGAGTTGATTGTCATAAATCTGAAATTATATATGTTCCATTTGCTTATCCCATGGGGAGTAATGACTTCACACCTAAGAAGTAGAGGTTGTAAATTTATTGAAGGTTAGCAAACATTGTATTGGTCATTTGAACAATTCATGAAAGAATATTGAAGGAAGAGAGATTTCACATATAAATATACTATCTTAGGCATCTTTTATAATTGTGAGCACTCATTAAGTATGACATGCTAAAGAGTTGATGTTGGACAAGGAAGACAACGTAATGGGTTATGTTTTCTCACATCTCAGTTAAAGTATATTGTCATGGATCATTCAAACATGTTGAGCTTGCCTTTCCCCCTCATGCTAGCCAAATTCCTTGCACCAAGTAGAGATACTACTTGTGCTTCCAAATATCCTTAAACCCAGTTTTGCCATAAGAGTCCACCATACCTGCCTATGGATTGAGTAAGATCCTTCAAGTAAGTTGTCATCGGTGCAAGCAATAAAAATTGCTCTCTAAATATGTATGATTTATTAGTGTGAAGAAAATAAGCTTTATACGATCTTGTTATGGAAGCAGTAAAAGCGACGGACTGCATAATAAAGGTCCATATACAAGTAGCAATATAAAGTGACGTTCTTTCGCATTAAGATTTTGTGCATCCAACCCTAAAAGCGCATGATAACCTCTGCTTCCCTCTGTGAAGGGCCTACCTTTTACTTTATGTCTTTTACTTTATGCAAGAGTCAAGGTGATCTTCACCTTTCCCTTTTGCATTTTATCCTTTGGCAAGAACCTCGTGTTGGAAAGATCCTGATATATATATCCAATTGGATGTAAGTTAGCATGAACTATTATTATTGACATCACCCAAAGGTGAATACGTTGGGAGGCAACACTATAAGCCCCTATCTTTCTCAGTGTCCGATTAAAACTCCATAACCATTAGTATTGCATGAGTGTTAGCAATTGTGGAAGACTATATGATAGTTGAGTATGTGAAGTTTGCTAAATCAAAGCTCTGACACAGACCCTTCCTGAAAATAAGATGAATTGCAATTGTTTAATGACTGAGAACATAGTTTGCTAGTTTTCAAGAAAGTTTATGGTCTATTCTTTAACAGGTGAATTGATTGTTACTTGTACGTGAGAAGTTTTATGAGATGAACCACTGTTATGACATATAATCATGCTAGAAAAGGTGATTGAAATTATCATTGTTCAAACTTGTGCACCTGCTAGCATTCACACTTCATAAATTCTTTCTTTTATCATTTACCTACTCGAGGACGAGTAGGAATTAAGCTTGGGGATGCTGACACGTCTCCAACGTATCTATAATTTATGAAGCATTCATGCTATTTTATTATCTGTTTTGAATAATTATGGGCTTTATTATACACTTTTATATTACTTTTGGGACTAACCTACTAACCAGAGGCCCAGCCCATATTGTTGTTTTATTGCCTGTTTCAGTATTTCGAAGAAAAGGAATATCAAACAGAGTCCAAACAGAATGAAACCTTCGGGAGCGTGATTTTTGGAAAGGATATGATCCGAGAGACTTGGAGTTCAAGCCAGGAAAGGTTCGAGGAAGCCCCTGGGCACCCCCCTATCTCCTGGGCCCCTCGAGGCTCCCCCGACCGACTTCTTTTGCCTATATAAGTCCACGTACCCTAAAACACCGAAGACGAAGAAAGAACATGAGTTCCGCCGCCGCAAGCCTCTGTAGCCACCAAAAACCTCTCGGGAGCCCGTTCCGGCACCCTGCCAGAGGGGGGATCCCTCACCGGTGGCCATCTTCATCATCCTGGCGCTCTCCATGACAAGGAGGGAGTAGTTCACCCTCAGGGCTGAGGGTATGTACCAGTAGCTATGTGTTTGATCTCTCTCTCTCTCTCTCTCTCTCTCTCTCTCTCGTGTTCTCTCTATGGCACGATCTTGATGTATCGCGAGCTTTGCTATTATATTAGGATCTTATGATGTTTCTCCCCCTCTACTCTCTTGTAATGGATTGAGTTTTCCCTTTGAAGTTATCTTATCGGATTGAGTCTTTAAGGATTTGAGAACACTTGATGTATGTCTTGCCGTGCTTATCTGTGGTGACAATGGGATATCACGTGAGCCACTTGATGTATGTTTTGGTGATCAACTTGCGGGCTCCGCTCATGAACCTATGCATAGGGGTTGGCACACGTTATCATCTTGACTCTCTAGTAGAAACTTTGGGGCACTCTTTGAAGTACTTTTGTGTTGGTTGAATAGATGAATCTGAGATTGTGTGATGCATATCGTATAATCATGCCCACGGATACTTGAGGTGACAATGGAGTATCTAGGTGACTTTAGGGTTTTGGTTGATTTGTGTCTTAAGGTGTTATTCTAGTATGAACTCTTGAATAGATTGATCCGAAAGAATAACTTTGAGGTGGTTTCGTACCCTACCATAATCTCTTTGTTTGTTCTCCACTATTAGTGGCTTTGGAGTAACTCTTTGTCGCATGTTGAGGGATAGTTATATGATCCTATTATGTTATTATTGTTGAGAGAACTTGCACTAGTGAAAGTATGAACCTTAGGACTTGTTTCCTACCATTGCAATACCATTTACGCTCACTTTTATCATTAGTTACCTTGCTGTTTTTATAATTTCAGATTACAAAAACCTATATCTACCATCCATATTGCACTTGTATCACCATCTCTTCGCCGAACTAGTGCACCTATACAATTTACCATTGTATTGGGTGTGTTCGGGACATAAGAGACTCTTTGTTATTTGGTTGCAGGGTTGTTTGAGAGAGGCCATCTTTATCCTATGCCTCCCACGGATTGATAAACCTTAGGTCATCCACTTGAGGGAAATTTGCTACTGTCCTACAAACCTCTGCACTTGGAGGCCCAACAACGTCTACAAGAAGAAGGTTGTGTAGTAGACATCAAGCTCTTTTCTAGCGCCATTGCCGGGGAGGTGAGTGCTTGAAGGTATATCTTTAGGTCTTGCAATCGAATCTTTTTGTTTCTTGTTTTATCACTAGTTTAGTTTATAAAAGAAAACTACAAAAAAATGGAGTTAAGTTTGTCTCATACGCTTCATCTTTTTAATATCTTTCGTGAGTATGATGAAAAGGAAAATTGTGCCCAAGTGCTAGAAGAAGAAATCTATAGAATGTTTGATACTAAATCTTTGAATGATGAGCATGATTGCAATGTTGTTAGTATGAATTCCTTGAATATCCATGATGCTAATGATATGCAAAGCCACAAGCTTGGGGAAGCTATGTTTGATGAAGATGATATGTTTAGTCCCGCAAGTTTTGATGAGAATATTTATTATGATGAAAGCGTGCATCCTATTTATGATGATTATATTGATGAAAGTGGGTTTCGAAGAGTGTCAACTTTAGGAAGTAGTGATCCCACTATTTTGGAGGATGTTGAATCTTATTGTGATGAATATGAAAGTGGTTTTGGAAGAGTGTCAACTTTATTTAGTGATGATTCCACTATTTTGGATGAGGTTCCAAGTGATTATGAGAACAAAGTTGCTATCTATGATGATTATTGTGATGACTTGTATGCTATTAAGAATAATGAAATCCATGAAACTTGTCATTGTGATTTTAGTTTTCGATTGGATTATGCATCACATGATAATTATTTTGTTGAGTTTGCTCCACTACAATTCATGAGAAGAGTTTTGCTTATGTGGAGAATAGTAAATTTTCTATGCAAGTAGATCATGAAAAGAATACTTTATGTGCTGGTTATATTGTTGAATTCATTCATGATGCTACTGAAAATAATTATGAGGGAGGAATATATGCTTGTAGGTATTGCAATAATATTAAGTTTCCTCTTTATGTGTTGAAAATCTTGAAGTTATGCTTGTTTTACCTTCCTATGCTAGTTGATTATTGTTCCCATAAGTTGCTTGCTCACAAAATCCCTATGCATAGGAAGTGGGTTAGGCTTAAATATGCTAGTCATATGCTTCATGGCGCTCGCGTTATGTTTCAATCCTTATATTTTATGTGAGCATCATTGCCATCATCATGCCTAGCTAAAAGGCATTAAAGAAAAGCGCTTCTTGGGAGACAACCCAATACTAATCCTTTATTCTTTTGTGTGTTAACATGATTATGCTACTGTATTAATCATGTTTTATAGCTTTTGTTTCAATAAAGTGCCAAGTAAGACCTTTAGGATAGCTTATGGTGATAATTGTGTTGATCCTGCTGAGAATCAGAAACTTTTGTACCCAGTAAATTAGTTTTGTTAATTTACAGAAACGTGATTTTGATATTATTCTTTTTGACCTGGATTGGTACACAAATTTCTTAGGACTCTCTAATTTTGTAGGATTTTTTGAGTTCCAGAAGTATACGTTTGATACAGATTACTACAGACTGTTCTGTTTTTCACAGATTCTGTTTTCTATGTATTGTTTGCTTATTTTGATAAATCTATGAGTAGTATCGGAGGGTATGAACCATAGATAAGTTGAAATACAGTAGATATTACATCAATATGAATTTATAATGAGTTCATTACAGTACCTAAGTGGTGGTTTTATTTTCTTATACTAACGGAGCTTACGAGTTTTCTGTTGAGTTTTGTGTTGTGAAGCTTTCAAGTTTTGGGTAAAGATTCAATGGACTATGGAATAAGGAGTTGTAAGAGCCTAAGCTTGGTGATGCTCAAGGTACCCCAAGGTAATATTGAAGGACAACCAAGAGCCTAAGCTTGGGGATGCCCCGGAAGGCATCCCCTCTTTCATCTTTGTTCATCAGTAACTTTACTTGGAGCTATATTTTTATGCACCACATGATATGTGTTTTGCTTCGACAGTCATTTTCTTTTGTTAGTATTTGCTTGTTGTTATTTAGCATAAGGTTTTGCATCTATATTTTCAATAAAAATGTCAAGGATAGCCTTTGCCATGCTTATTTTGCTAGTATACATGTTGCTGTTTGAAAACAGAAAGTTTACCGCTGTTGCAAAAATTCCCTAGAAAATTCAGAGCATGATATAATGTTGAACCTTTTTGCATAAAGAGATCTGATAAATCTTCTACAGCGTAGTATTTTTCTCATAATTTCTGGAGTTAGGGAAGTATTGATACTCTTGCATTCTTTACAGACTATACTGTTTTGGCAGATTGCTGTTATGGTTGCATTGTTTGCATATGTTTGCTTGTTTAATGATTCTATTTGAGGATAGGAGTATTAAATATGCAGAGGCATTTAGTATGAAATGTTGAATAATAATTTTAGTGATTAGTTACAGTAGAAAATGATAAGGTTTTGCATTGGTTTATACTAACCCATCTCACGAGTTCTTGTTGAGTTTGTTGTGGATGAAGCTTTTGATAAAAAGAGAAACCATGATATGAGAGGAATTAAGAAGACGCAAAAGTTCAAGCTTTGGGATGCCCAAGGCACCCCAAGATAATATTTCAAGAAGTCCCAAACATCTAAGCTTGGGGATGCCCCGTTAGGCATCCCACCATTCTTCTTCAACAACTATCGGTTAGTATCAGTTGAGCCTAAGTTTTTGCTTCTTCACATGAGTTGTGCTATCCTTGCAATGTCATTTTATTTTTCTTTGCTTGCTGTTTGAATACAATACCAAGATCTGAAATTATTTAATAAGAGAGAGTCTTCACATAGTTACATAATTATTTAGCTACTCATTGATCTTCACTTATATCTTTTTGGAGTAGTTTTTCATTTACTCGTATGCTTCACTTATATCCTATGAGTAAATTTTTGAATGAGTTGATTGTCATAAATTTGAAATTATATATGTTTCATTTGCTTATCCCATGGGGAGTAATGACTTCACACCTAAGAAGTAGAGGTTGTAAATTTATTGAAGGTTAGCAAGCATTGTATTGGTCATTTGAACAATTCATGAAAGAATATTGAAGGAAGAGAGATTTCACATATAAATATACTATCTTAGGCATCTTTTATAATTGTGAGCACTCATTAAGTATGACATGCTAAAGAGTTGATGTTGGACAAGGAAGACAACGTAATGGGTTATGTTTTCTCACATCTCAGTTAAAGTATATTGTCATGGATCATTCAAACATGTTGATCTTGCCTTTCCCCCTCATGCTAGCCAAATTCCTTGCACCAAGTAGAGATACTACTTGTGCTTCCAAATATCCTTAAACCTAGTTTTGCCATAAGAGTCCAGCATACCTACCTATGGATTGAGTAAGATCCTTCAAGTAAGTTGTCATCGGTGCAAGCAATAAAAATTTCTCTCTAAATATGTATGATTTATTAGTGTGAAGAAAATAAGCTTTATACAATCTAGTTATGGAAGCAATAAAAGTGATGGACTGCATAATAAAGGTCCATATACAGGTGGCAATATAAAGTGACGTTCTTTCGCATTAAGATTTTGTGCATCCAACCCTAAAAGCGCATGACAACCTCTGCTTCCCTCTGTGAAGGGCCTATCTTTTACTTTATGCAAGAGTCAAGGTGATCTTCACCTTTCCCTTTTTCATTTTATCCTTTGTCAAGCACCTCGTGTTGGAAAGATCCTGATATATATATATCCAATTGGCTGTAAGTTAGCATGAACTATTATTGTTGACATCACCGAAAGGTGAATACATTGGGAGGCTACACTATAAGTCCCTATCTTTCTCAGTGGCCGATTAAAATTCCATAACCATTAGTATTGCGTGAGTGTTAGCAATTGTGGAAGACTATATGATAGTTGAGCATGTGAAGTTTGCTAAATCAAAGCTCAGACATAGACCCTTCCTGAAAATAAGATGAATTGCAATTGTTTGATGACTGAGAACATAGTTTGCTAGTTTTCAAGAAAGTTTATGGTCTATGCTTTAACATGTGAATTTCTTGTTACTTGTACGTGAGAAGTTTTATGAGATGAACCACTGTTATGACATATAATCATGCTAGAAAAGGTGATTGAAATTATCATTGTTCAAACTTGTGCTCCTGCTAGCATTCACACTTCATAAATTCTTTCTTTTATCATTTACCTACTCGAGGATGAGTAGGAATTAAGCTTGGGGATGGTGATACGTCTCCAACGTATCTATAATTGATGAAGCATTGATGATATTTTATTATCTGTTTTGAATGATTACGAGCTTTATTATACACTTTTATATTACTTTTGGGACTAACCTACTAACCAGAGGCCTAGCCCATATTGTTGTTTTATTGCCTGTTTCAGTATTTCAAAGAAAAGGAATATCAAGCGGAGTCCAAACGAAATGAAACCTTCGGGAGTGTGATTTTTGGAAAGGATATGATCCGAGAGACTTGGAGCTCAAGCCAGGGAAGGTTCGGGGAAGCCAGGAGATAGGAGGGCGTGCCCACCCCCTGGGTGCGCCCCCTGTCTCCTGGGCCCCTCGAGGCCCTCCCGACCGACTTCTTTCGCCTATATAAGTCCATGTACCCTAAAAACATTGAAGACGAAGATAGATCGGGAGTTCAGCCGCCGCAAGCCTCTGTAGCCACCAAAATCCTCTCGGGAGCCCGTTCCGGCACCCTGCCGGAGGGGCGATCCCTCACCGGTGGCCATCTTCATCATCCCGGCGCTCTCCATGATGAGGAGGGAGTAGTTCACCCTCAGGGCTGAGGGTATGTACCAGTAGCTATGTGTTTGATCTCTCTCTCTCTCTCGTATTCTCTCTATGGGCACGATCTTGATGTACCGCGAGCTTTGCTATTATAGTTGGATCTTATGATGTTTCTCCCCCTCTACTCTCTTGTAATGGATTGAGTTTTCCCTTTGAATTTATCTTATCGGATTGAGTCTTTAAGGATTTGAGAATAAAAAATGTATGTCTTGCCGTGCTTATCTGTGGTGACAATGAGATATCATGTGATCCACTTGATGTATGTTTTGGTGATCAACTTGCAGGCTCCGCTCATGAACCTATGCATAGGGGTTGGCACACGTTATCATCTTGACTCTCTAGTAGAAACTTTGGGGCACTCTTTGAAGTACTTTTGTGTTGGTTGAATAGATGAATCTGAGATTGTGTGATGCATATAGTATAATCATGCCCACGGATACTTGAGGTGACAATGGAGTATCTAGGTGACTTTAGGGTTTTGGTTTATTTGTTTCTTAAGGTGTTATTCTAGTACGAACTCTTGAATAGATTGATCCGAAAGAATAACTTTGAGGTGGTTTCATACCCTACCATAATCTCTTCATTTGTTCTCCACTATTAGTGGCTTTGGACTGACTCTTTGTTGCATGTTGAGGGATAGTTATATGATCCAATTATGTTATTATTGTTGAGAGAACTTGCACTAGTGAAAGTACGAACCTTAGGCCTTGTTTCCTACCATTGCAATACCGTTTACGCTCACCTTTACCATTAGTTACCTTGCTGTTTTTATAATTTCAGATTACAAAAACCTATATCTACCATCCATATTGCACTTGTATCACCATCTCTTCACCGAACTAGTGCACCTATACAATTTACCATTGTATTGGGTGTGTTGGGGACACAAGAGACTCTTTGTTATTTGGTTGCAGGGTTGTTTGAGAGAGACCATCTTCATCCTACGCCTCCCACGGATTGATAAACCTTAGGTCATCCACTTGAGGGAAATTTGCTACTGTCCTACAAACATCTGCACTTGGAGGCCCAACAACGTCTACAAGAAGAAGGTTGTGTAGTAGACATCAATAAACCAAAGAGTCCAACCACTTCGGCAACATCATCACTTGTGCGAGTTCAATGGGATCGATGATTCTTCACGAAGCACGCGGGAGAGTTTCTACAACCAGGCAACCTTTGGGTAGGGTTGGACGACATCTACGAAAGGACAGCGGAGGACTTTGTCTGGCGATAGTTCTGCGATGGACTGTCCTATTACAATCCAACTGACATAGTAAGTTTTCCCTGAACTCCTTGTTTACCTTGAGTTTGTTTTAATATCTGATCCGCTATGTGTCATCTCTTGAACAGAGGTGGTGACATTAGCTTGAGGGCATAAGTAGTCCGACACCTAAGTCGGAGCTGCACTGTCGAGCAGAGGACCCCCTTTTCAATGAGGACGAAGATCTAGCCCTTATTTATGAAGGGAAAAAGTTTTTCATGGAGAGCCTTGATGGCTCAAGGCAGTTGTTACCCCTGACGCTCCAGGGACGAGGCTAGCGTCATTGGCAACTCTCCTTTCCTCTAATCGAAAGCGAGCCCTGTGTCCTCTAGCCTTCAGTCGTCTGACTTCTCCTCCAAAGGGGCGGCACTCCAAATGCCTACGCAGAGAAATGGCTCCATAGGAAAGGCTTCACGAGAGGCACAAGAAGCTCAAGCCGAGGTCACAGGGCGGGCAAAAGTGCCCCTTTGATTACCAAGTATTTCGGTTTTAACTTCTCCGATTAT
Organism: Triticum aestivum; assembly: GCF_018294505.1. Lineage (NCBI taxonomy): Eukaryota > Viridiplantae > Streptophyta > Magnoliopsida > Poales > Poaceae > Triticum > Triticum aestivum. The sequence continues at coordinate 316,785,611 of NC_057804.1, read as the reverse complement.
TCACAGCCAACCCTAGCCTTTCTTTGGAGCAACAAGGGTGAGGGCCACGGGAATTGTGGCTTGGCCCAAGGAGACGAAGCACATACTTCTGAGGGAATTGCCTCCGAAGCCGCTCAGCCCGAGGACTCGACGACTAGCTCAACTACTGATACATCTCCATTTTATATACTTATTCTAACGCTTTTACTCTTGTTTTAGACTCTAATTTGCATGCTTTGAATGAAACTAACCCCGACTGATGCCGTTTTCAGGAGAACTACCATTGTGTTATTTTTTTTGCAGAAATAGAAGTTCTCGGATTTGGACTAAACTTTTTGGAGAATTATTTTGGAATGAATAAAAAATACTGGAACCAAGACTCACTTGAGCCCCCCCCCCAGCTGCCCATAAGGCACCAGGGCAGGCCACCCCCTATGGCGTGCCCTGGTGGGTAGTGGGGCCCACGAGGCTCCGCTGACCCTAATTCCGATGGTATAAAATCCTATTTTTGGAGAAAAAATATGAGAGCAAGTTACATCGTGTTTTATGATACGGAGCCACCATCACCTCATGTTCTTCATCGGTGGCTAGATCTAGAGCCCGTTCGGGACTCCGGAGAGGGGGATCTGCGGTTTTCATCGTCACCAACCATCATCCATCACCAATTCCATGATGCTCACTGTCGGCAGTGAGTAATTCCTTCGTAGTCTTGCTGGTCGGTGAGGAGTTGGATGAGATTCATCATGTAATCGAGTTAGTTTTGTTAGGGCTTAATCCCTAGTATCCATTATGTTCTGAGATTGATGTTGCTATGACTTTGCTATGCTTAATGCTTGTCACTAGGGCCCGAGTGCCATGATTTCAGATCTGAACAGTTTATGCTTTCACCATTATATCTATGTTCATGATCCGATCTTGCAAGTTATTTGCACCTATTATGTGTTATGATCCATAAACCCCAAGGTGATAATAATTGGGATACTTTCTGGTGATGACCGTAGTTTGAGTTCATGTATTCACTATGTGTTAATGCTTTGTTCCCGTTCTCCATTAAAAGGTGGCCTTAATATCCCTTAGTTTCCTTATGGACCGCACCGCCACAAGAGGGTAGGACAAAACGCGTCATGCAAGTTCTTTTCCATAAGCACGTACGACTATTTACGGAATACATGCCTACATTATATTTATGAACTGGAACTAGTTCTATGTCACCCTAGGTTATGACCTCTATATGATGAATATTATCCGATGAAATCACCGATCCAATGCCTACGAGCTTTTCACATATTGTTATTTCTAAGTTACTATTGCTAGTGCTACTATTACAACTACTACAAAAGTGTTACTGTTGTTACCATTACCACTGCTATTGTCACTACTATTATCAAACTATCATACTAGTGTGCTACTGATCACTTTGCTACAAATATTTAATCTCCAGGTGTGGTTGAATTGACAACTCAACTGCTAATACTTACAAATATTATTTGGCTCCTTTATGTCAAATCTATAAATTTGGGTTGAATACATTACCCTCAAAAACCGTTGCGATCCCCTAACTTGTAGGTTATCAAGACCTTTTTTGGCACCGTTGCTGGGAGGATAGATATATTTGTTGAGTCACTTGGGATTTATATCTATTTATCACTATGAAGAATCTAAAACAAACTAGAACCAAGATTTTTTCCTCTAAGACGAGGGGAGGTAAGGAACAACCATCTATCTTTGTACTTGATTCACCTTCTGTTTTGAATAGACTTGCAACGCCACGACCTACTATTAATTATGATATGTCGCAAGTGATTGATGATGCTACTTCTTCTATGAACGATGCTTATGATGAATCAAGTACCTTGCTTGATGATAATTGTCGATAGAACAGACCCAGGGCCTGTTGACCTAACTGTGCACAGGCACAAGATCAAGATTGGGACACCAGAGCAAGAGATCAAGAGACTCGAAGAACCAACTAGCAACTCAGAAGGAACCAAGACTGAGGCAGAAGGACCAGATATTATCAAGAGAGAGGCCTCCTTTGCCGGGCAGGCGAGCCCGGCAAGGGGCGAGGCCACTCCCAGAAGAAGAGGACCAAGGCGTCCCGGCAGGACCTACCGGGACTCGCGGAGACCTGATCACCTCACTGACTACTCCGCCACGACCCACGTCGTCGATCAGTGCGGTGTCAAGACGCAGGATAATTAAGTGGCAGCCATTCGCCACATGGCGACCACTTCCTACCAAGCAAACCCATAGATGACACCCATCAAGTGACATTTCAAGCAAATAGGCGTGGAGCTGGCGAATTAACCCGACAGGCCTTGCCGAGCAACCAACAAAGTGACACTAAGCGGTGCATTAAATGCACGCTGTCAGCCTGCAGAGTTAGGTATGATAGCACTATTTGCTATCATATCGGTGTCTAATGACTAATTTACCATTGTGGTAGCCCCTTGATCTATAAAAGGAGGCCCATGGCATCGATTCCAGGGGTTGGAAGTTTAGACCGCTCACACCCCCGTACGGGCGTAGTCGTTGCAACCCTTGCCGGGCAAGTGTACTATGCACCATCTCTACCTTTTCCCATCAATCCACCAAAGTAGGAGTAGGGTTTCATGCCTCGTGGCGGCCCGAACCTAGGTAAAATTGCCTGTGCGATCCCTGTCGTGCTGCCTTATGTTGGTCTGCTCTTTGTGCAACGCGGCGCCCCCCTGCCGAACCAGCAAGGGGCCGTCCTGGTCCGATAGGTGGCCATGGTTTCCCGCGACATCTATGGCATGCCAGGTAGGGGGACCGCTTGCACGAACCTGAAGACGTAAGCAGCGTGTCATCTTCATTGCCATCTGCATCGTCGACGGTGCCATCGACCATGGCGCCCAAGAAGAAATCAGCTCCTTCAGCTCATCCATCCACCTCGAAGGCTCCACTACCCACGGCCTCCAACACTTAGGGGACGCGGAGACACACGAGGGAGCGAACGCTGCAGGGGATGTGGCCGGAGCAGGCGGCACCACCACCATCCCCCTCCACTACAAAAAAGACACATCCGTGACATTTTGGGCCAAACGAAATTTTTTCTGTCATACTTATGACACTTCTATGACGATAATTGTGAAAAAACCCGGTATCATCATAGATGTGGTGGGCTCCTACTTCTATGACAAAAAAATCATGACAGAAAATTTGATTTTCGTCCTGGGCGGGCCGGAGACGCAGCTGCATGACATTCTTTGGGCTATCCATGACGGGAAAAACCGTGGTAGAAGCGAGGGCGAGGAAAATTTTGGGGAGTTCCCGGCTATAGTGGGTGGTCGGGGGCCGAGCGATGCACGTTTCTCTCATACACGTACGCGCGTGTGCGCGAGGCGTTGGGCTCTAACTGAACCCGAGCGAGGCGTTGGGCTCTAACTGAACCCGAGCAATTGCACTAGCTACGTTACTGAACCCGAGTGATTCCTTCGCTACTGCTGCTAACTGAAGCCGATCGAACCCTGCTGCCTCCTTCCCTTGATGAACAATGAGTGTTGTTGGAGGGGTTTGGATGAACAGTTCCTGGTGGGGGTGGATGAACAAGACCCCGTTGTGTTGCCTCTGGATGAACAGGACCCCGATCGAGCCGGTTGTGGGTGGATGAACAGGACCCCGTGGAGGGTTGGATGAACAGGACGACCTCGTGGAGGGCTGGTTGAACAGTAGTCGGTGGAGGGCTGGATGAACAATAACCCGTGGAGGGGTGGTTGAACAGGACCCGTGGAGAGGGCTGGTTGAACAGTAGCCGGTGGAGGAGCGCGCGGTGGAGGCTGGATGAATATGAGCCCGTGGATGAACAATCGCAGGTAGAGGCTGGAGGAGGTCGATGGTGGATGAACACTAGCCCGTAGAGGCTGGAGGAGGTCGACGGTGGAGATGAACAGTATCCCATGGAGTCCCGTTTTGCGGTATGCCACACCCCTCCCGATGAACAGGACCCTTGTTATGACCGTAGCGCTCCAGCACAAGTACATTTCCTCCGTTTTGCAGTACGCCACACCCCTCCCGATCAACAGGACCCCGTTTCGACCGTAGGAGGTCCAACGGAAGTCCGTTTCCTCCGTTTTGCGGTACGCCAGACCCCTTCCGATGAACAGGATCCCGTTTCGACCGTGGCCAGTCGAAACAAGGTCGTTTCCTCTATTCTGTGGTACGGCATGCCTCGTTTCCATCGTTTGTTCTGTTCAAGCCCTCCCGATGAACACGGCGACGCATTCCGTTTCGACCCAGCCGGTTCGCTCCCCATGAACACGACGATGATGTAGTTTCTCCGCTCCGACCCAGCCATGTACACGAGTCCTAGACGTACGTATGTGTGAGTAGGCGTTCAAGACCCCGCCCGTATGTACGTATATGGCCGTATTTTCTTTCTTGCACCCTGGCCGTTGTACGTACGTGTACATGCTACGTGCGCACCTCTACTACGACCTCTGTTGGAAAAGGAAGTGCCTAGGAGGCGCTTAGGCACGCCTAGGCGCTAGGCAATGGCCAAACGCCTCACCTAGGTCATAAATGGAGGTCTAGGCAGGGCAAGCAAGGAATTGCCTACACAAGCAATAAATCATGCCACATACTACATTAGTATGCCAAACGGGTTATATTCCAATGGTAGTAGATGGTAATTAACTTGTTTATATGCCCTAAACTAATATCGACACTTATATAATAATCACAAATACACTACGAGTAAAAACTACATTACCGCCTAGGCTGTGCCTAGGGCGCTTAGGCACCGCCTAGGCACTAGGCGAAGGCTAATTGCCTCGCTTACGCCTACCGCTTTTTCCAAGCTTGACTACGACATGTGCGCGCATCTACTACGACACGTGCACGCCTCTACATCGACCAGTATGTACGTACACGTTCGCCAGAATGACAATGCTACGTACGCTTCGACCAGGTGGGTCCCGACTGTCAAGCACTTTCTTCCGTGCGAAGATGTAGCTGGTGGGTCCCGGCAGTCAGTGGTGAATCGTTTTTTTGCCCGTAATATGGATGCACTTCCTTGCATGTGAAGATGTAGCTGGTGGATCCCAACAGTCAGGGGGAGAAAACATTATTTTTCATGGTAAAAAGGATGCAGTTGCATGCATGCCTCCATGGGCGTGGTGCGTCCCCACTATGAGCCTCTCACGTACAGTCATCTTCCGATGACTCTCATTTGTTGACCACGTTGACCACACCGTGTTGAGCGCACCAAGGCTGGTGGACGACGGTGAGGCCCTAGACTGGAACGACCCAGAGATGGGGAAGACGCGACAGTGGAGTCGCAGATGGAGAGGAGTGGGAAACTTGATTGGTTTGGGTGCGCGGCAGCACTGCCGCCCATGGTCCAGCTGCTAGAATCATTTGTTGATTAAGTTGACAAAGCCCTGCATACACGTCTTCTTAGTAGGCCCACAAGTCAGCCACCAAATCTGCCGGGTCGCAGCTGTCATCGGGAGGAATAGTTTTTTCGCATAACAAGGAGGCACTTCCGTTCGTGCGAAGATACAGCCAGTGGGTCCCAACTGTCAGGGGGAGGAAACAGCTTAATAAGGAGGAACTTTCCTTGCATGCGACCATGGACCTCGTGTGTCCCAGCCGTCAGGCTCTCACGTACAGTCCTCTTTCGATGACTCTTGTTTGTCGACCATGCTGCACCGAGCGTAGTGAGGCGGTGGACGATGGTCAGGCCCCAGACTAGAATGACCCGAAGATGGGGAAGACATGGCAGCGGAGTCGCAGACATAGAGGAGTGGGAAACTTGACTGGTTCGGGTGCGGGGTGGGCCAACACTCGGCAGAGAATAACAGGAGGTGCGGAGTGGAGCGATGGCCTGGCCGTCGGCGGGGTAGAGTTTCGCTGCTAGGCACGCAAAACAACGCCGCTGGACGCCGGAGGCTGGAGCAGGCGGTCCCGGCAACATTGAGGGAAGAAGACAAGAGATTGAAGTAGAATGTCAGGCGTTGGATGTAAATCCAATGCCTTGCTTAGGCTTTGACCTACTGGCCCACATGTCAGCCAGTCCATTTGTTTTTGTAGTCCATTTGGTGGGTTGGGTGAAATAACGATGTAGCATCTATGTAGCCCGTTTATATATATGGTAGAATTTAAAGCCCATTTGCATTTTTCTCGAAATCCACGGACTTGCTGGGCTGGGTGAAAATATCATGTTGGGTTGGACGGAGAAATGCTATAAAAACATAAACACATGATTGCACGTCTATTACTGTATAGTAAAAATTTTGCAAGCTTATGTACACAATCACTAGGAGTTAACTTGCCAAGTTATATATAAACAATTATTATTATGATTTTGTAAGAACTTTCAATTTACGAAATAAAATATCATTTTAATTTGATGAGTTAATAGGACGTGGGGTATTATTCTATTTTAGGCTAGATGTGGGACTGTTGAGTTGGTTCTAGGGAAAAGTACTGGGAGAAAACTCAGTTTACATCGAAAAAGAAAGTGGAAGAAAATTCAGATATAGGATTAATGAAAACAAAAAATAAAGGAAGTGGGAAGGTCTATAAAATGGTTGGACGAATGACAGGTTTAACAGAACCTTATGTTTTGTCTATATATAGGGTGAGTCTATTCTAATAACACCCCTTAAGACCTTATTCTGCTAACAAAACCTTCTTATTCTGCTAACAATTCGGCACTGCGAAAGAAACCCAAACCGAACCTCTTACGCAATAAAAAAGAAGGAACCACCCACAACCCACCCCCGCACTACTGCCCATAGTCAACGGGGCACCCCCACCTCCCGATCCAACCACCACCCAGTGCCCCGCCCCGGCAACCAACCAGCCCACGTCGCCCGCCGCCGGCCATCACCCAGTGCCACCCGCTGCCCGCCCACTCCCTCGCCTCCCCACCTTCTTCTTCGCCACTAGCCGCCATGCTGGCCGCCGTGCCCACCCCCTACTACTACCTTCTTCCCCTGTAAGCACAACCCGGGCGCGAGGTCACCAGATCCGACCCTCCCTGGCCACCGGTGCCGCTCCTCCCCTCCCGAGGCTGCCGCTGAGCCGCCCCATCGCAGGTCCCTGCCACGCCACCCTTCTACAAGCCGCCGCCGCCCCACCCCTCCCGAGGCCCCTGCCAGCCGCCCCACCCCAGGCCCCTGCCGCGCCGCTGCTCTACAAGTCGCCGCCGCGCCACCCCTCCCGAGGCCCCCACCAACAAGGTCTCGTGCGCCTCCCACCGCTCCCCCTGCAAGCTCCGTCCGACCCAGTGCTGATCGGCCGCTCTCCGCCATTGGTGGCGAGCCCTGGCAATCGGATCCGGGACCCTTCCAGCGTCGGAGCTCCCCACCGCCCCGTTCGATCCCGACAGTTTGTTCTCGAGCCATGCGCCGGATCCGTTGATCCCGATGGTTCCTTCCTCGAGCCACAAGTCGGATCAGACCAGCGAGAAGGAGCTAGCCACTGGATCTACTGATCTCAGGGGGCGTCCACGCACCTGCGTGCAGTTTAGTTCCCCCAGTGATGTAGTTTGTCGTCATGCCGTGCTGCAGCTCTGCATCGCTGCATGTGCAGTGCACAATCGTGGCTGCTGCATCTCGGCAGCTCGCCCCCGTGCATGGTCACCACCGCCGTGCAGTTCGGCCAGAGCTGCAGCTCTCTCTCCTCACCTCATGCAGTTCACGGTGAACGACAAAGACGATGGCAGCGAGGTAATGCCATCGACACCCACACCCACCATCGTTGCTAAACTTGTCGATTTCTTCTGAACTTCTGCTACTTTGAACACTGACGCGAATGTCTGAAACTTTCTATGTGCAGAGCGACGAGTGAAGGGGCACGCCAAGCAGGAATCAGGGAGAGGGGGTTTCTGGAACGTGGCAGTTGCTGCTCGGTTCTAATGCCACCGATCGTTGATGGATGTTCTGTACCCCCCACTCTCAAATGAAAAAAGTTATGGTCCGCTGTTAGCTAATACTGTTTTTTGTTTTGTTCTTTTGTTTAGAAAAAAATCAAGTGGATTTCAGTTAGCTATTGCAGGAGAAGACAAAAAATGCAAGATTTAGTTTGTAATTGTTGAAGAAATCTGATGTAGTTCGTTTGTGTGATGACTTGTGATTCGCTATGTAAGAAGAAAATGGAAAACCCACGAGGAAGCCCTTCTTTTGTAAAGAGCACTTCACTTGTGATGATTTTGTTTAGAAAGAAGTTCATTTCGAATTGTGTTGTGGTTCATTTCCCTCGACCGTGCGGTTCGCTTATTCACACATGCATAGCTCGCCAATGTGGAAACCCGAAATAAAAAATGGTAGATAAACGGCAAAAAAATAATGTCGTTCACTTGACCATTTGATGAAGTGCGCTTTTTCAAATGAAGAAGCGCGGTCGATTGACTGCAAAGAAAAAAAAATGTGTGTGCACCTCTTACAAGACATTGCAGTGCGGTTTGCCCTCGAATGCAATCACTTTGTCGATGAAAAAAAATACGAAAAAGGCAATAAAAAGTCATGAGGTTCACTTTAAGTTCACGTCCGACAGGAGGAAATAATGAAGTTTGTTTGACCATCTCATGCAGTGCGATTTTCAGACTGAAGCAGTGCGTTCTATCGTTCATAAAAAATGACAACAAAAATCTCACAAAAGCTCATCCAAGAAAATTTACGCCTGGCAAGAAAATCATGAAGTTCGCTTGACTCTCTCATGCAGTGCCGTTTTTCGTCCGAAACAGTGCATTCTTCTGTATTTCATAAAAAAAATGACAACAAAAACTCACAAAAAGCTCATCTGAGAAAATTTTACGCCCGACAAGACAAATCATGAAGTTCGCTTGACTGTCTGATGTAGTGCGATTTTCTGTCAAAAGCAGTGCATTCTTCTATCTGATAAAGTACACATGAAGATTTCGGTGTCGTGAAAAACAGAGTGTTCGCATTTCGATAATTTTAAAACTGCTCTTAAACCGTAAGGAATTAGAGAGAGCGGTCTACATAAAAAAGTTGTGTCTCGTCGATATCTTTCCAACGGCATATCATTTGAATCATTTCGGTCAGTGGTTTGTGAAAATTTTGCGAAAAACGGCCGCTGCCACTCATCGTCAGCCACACCATTTTCAAAATTAACTAAAAATTGTAAGGAATCTCAAAAACAATTCTACATATGAAAGTTGTGTCTTGTCCATAGCTTTCCAACGACGTATTACACGCCTCGTTTACATAAACGGTTTAAAAACTAGAGCGAAAACAGTACCGAAAATTGCAAAAATTTCAAAAAAACGTAATTCCGCGATTTAGTAAATTTGAAACTGCTTTTAAACCGTAACGAATTAGAGAAAATAATAGATATGAAAAACATGTGCCTCGACGATATCATTCCAACGGCGTATCATTTGCTTTATTCTGATGAGCAGTTTAGAAAACAATCACGGAAATACGCTCGCAGCCACTCATCATCCACCGCACCATTTTTAAAACTGCTCTTAAACCGTGAGGAATCTCGAAAAATATTCGACATGGCAAAGTTGCGCCTAATCCATAGCTTTCCAACGGTATATTATACGCCTTGTTCTAGTAAACGGTTAACAAATTAGAGCGAAAACAGTACTGGAAAAACACTGCGTGCAGTTTTTTCCGACACGAATTTCCTAGTCTCTATTGCAGTGCTCTTGCTATAGAAACTGAAGTGCTCTCGCATTGAGCGTGCAGGGCGGAAGTATTATCAGAATAACTATTCTGTTAATATTAGCATAATAGATCGGCTGTATATATATATATATATATATATATATATATATATATATATATACTATTATAGAAGGGAAAACATAGGTTCAGTTTTGCATTCTTATAGAAAAATAGAACTGAGCTGTGCGTCGTCTTGAAAAAACAAACATAACTTGGGCTGCTGATGTTATAGACAACCTAGTTTGGGAGGCCCAAAGGCCGCTTGATCCGAAAAAACGTTGAAACATGTCGTGGGTTGCCCATGTTAAACAACAAAACCTAGGCCATGGACCTGGTGGGCACCGGACTATCAGCCTCTCAACAAACAGCTGTCTCCCGATTCCTCTTGTTTTGCTGACCATGTTGGGAACAACAAACGGCGGCGCCGCGGTGAGAGTACCAAGGTGGAGGACAACGTCGAGACCATGGACCGAACGAACCGGAGCGGGGGAAGACGCAGGCGGAGGGGAGTACGAGGGTTGACGTGTTCGGGTGCAGGGTGGTCAGTGGAGCTCCTTGGTATCATTGTCTTCTTTCATGTTGGCATAGCAAGGGTTGATGATGGTCTCGTCGAGGTCAATCATTGAGTCCTTCTCCTGCCCGTTGCCGATGATCTTGTATTGCTTCTGGATGTCGACAAGCTTGTTGCACCAGATGGCCGAATCATCGCGTTCTTCCTTCTCTCCACCGTAGCGAAGGTGCAGTGGGCGCTGCCGATGAAACGGGCGAATGCTCCAGAACCTCTGATTTGCCTACAACAGTGGTAGACGAGAACCTCGTCCCGCGCGCATACCTGGGCGACCGTGATCCGCTGGTCCCTGTCAGGAGATGAATGGATGGGCATAAGGTCTAGTACTACAACCTTATGCTTTCTCGTCTTGTAGGTACTGCTTGAACTCGGTGATGCAGAGCTTCACCGAGTCTGGATCCTTGGTGTACATCACATTCAACTTGGTGCCGCCATGGGACTGAATGGAGAACTCAAAGGTGAATTCCTTTCTGAAGGCATATCCAGCAGGCTTACCCCTCGGATTGCTATTGGAGTCTCTTCAAGTGAACGAGTGAGTAGGCGGCAGCAGCAGTTCGTTTTTCAGCTCTTGGGGAACTAGATTCAACAATAAACTGAGTGTGTATAGGCGACAACAGTTACTACCCCTCCCTCTCCCACTGCACAGCCGTCAGAATATGCACCCTTGGCACATTCAAACGCCTCCATTAAGAAACCTATTCCAGCCACACACGTCGGTTCACGAGCGGGTCTGTATTGGTACTGTAATAACAAGTGTTAGTGGTCACTTTACTTAAATTTAATTAGATTTAATTAAAATGTATTCTTAAAACAAGCAATGCATTGACTCGTTCTATCAGTGCCACAGGATCAACATGCACAACAATTAGAAATATTATTCTCAGGACGCACATTATCACCACATTTTCCGCACTTTCACACAGACAATACTACCAAGTTGGAATAGTTTGTTATGGTTGCTGTCCTCTGCATCATCATGCCGTGTTTCCCAGCTTGCAGGATTCAGAACCAACAAATAAGATTCAAATAATAAGTACAACAAAGATGCCTACACATCTCATTGATTCCCAGGTTGCAAGATTCAGAACCAACCCATTAGAGAGTTTTGATAAAGTGAATATCAGGATTAAATCCATCTTGGCTAGCCGTGTCATACAACCCAAGAACTTGGCGAATGCTCTTGACCATCACAACATCTGTAGTAGAGTATTCCTGTTTGCACGATAAGAAAGAGCATGGATTTAGGACTCTAGCAGCCGTAGAGATGGTTGTACAAACATTGGTCTTTTCTTTTGGCCACCAATTCTATCTGTGATCCTGATGCGTCAATCTTTGACGCATCCATTGAAATTACTATAATAGTGGCACTAGTTGAAGCAAACTTTATTTCCAAAACGAGAACAGATTGCGATAGAGTAGCTTTATTTAAAAAAATACAACATTGGCACAGCATGACAAAGCACAATCATGTTGATAAAGGATAGTACTGACCGGTGTGAGGGGCCCTATGCCTCCACGACTCGATCTAGTGAACCTGCAACTCCACTCGGATGAGGTCAACCTGCAGCTCCATGATTCAATTCATGTGCCTTTTTCTGTAGTTCACCTAAAATGAAGCAAATATTGCATCATTCAGCTAGCAAGACGTACTTGCTCTCGTGAGCTAGCAGGTTCTTCTTTAGTAGTTGCACTAAAATTGAGCAACATTAAGGTTGACTGTCCTGCTCATGTAAGGTGCAACTATAATTTTCTTATCCTTTTGTGAAGTTCCACTAGAATAAAGTGCCATTGTGGTGACAGTGAAGACTCATCTTGCAAAGGCTAATAAAATGTTACACGAGATTACCAATAGAATTTGACGGAGATTTTTGGAACTCCAGTCACCATTTTGTCAGTTCCACCAAAATTGAGAGATATTGCCCACGTGACATTTTAGGTTAACTGCACAAGACACTCATTCCAAAAAAAGTGTTTTGTGCAGTTCACCAAAAGGTCACAATAGCAACAAGGTGAAATGGATATCCCTATCGGCACAAAAAGATAGAAAGTAAACAGTTGCTGGTCAATAAGAATATACGAAACATACATGAAATGAAAGGAAGCATCTTAATTATGTTCTTGGTAATCATGCAAGGACAGTAGAAATTTTAGAACGTCGACAATGCTTCATGTTACCGAAAGCATTACGATTAACTAAGACATTTGTCAAATATGGGATTACTTTAATGGTGGCATTGCTTGTTTACCAGATACAGTAAATCAACAGCAGCTAAAGAGTTGGTTTAAGGGCATGGGACCGGGGGGACACTAGCTCACTCAGCAGCATAAAGAAGCAACTTACTTATCATACTGGGGAAAATAGCAGGAGTACCATTTGTTAACACAGTTTAATTGCATCATATCACTGGAGGCATTAGATTAACAATAACACTAGTTAGACATGTCCTTAAGGTAACAGTGTGATCGCTTCATTTTACATGCGCCCTTACATTAACAACAACAAAAGGTTGGTATAAGGACATGCAATAGTGGACGCATCAACACAATGTACCTACAAGGAGGCATAAAGTGGTGATGCCGAGTTTGTTCATGCTCTATGAGGGCAACAAATCTAATCCTGAAGAACTTTTACTATGTGAGGGCAGCAAATCTAATCCTGGAGAGCTTTTACTATGTGAAGGCAGCAAATCTAATCCTGCAGACCTTTTACTATGTGAGGGCGGCAAATCTAATCCTGGACATACTCTATTGACTTGTCCACCAGCCACCACTTTCAATCCTTTTTTAACCAATAATAGATCTGTTCCTTATCCAGTTTGTACTGAGTTTTCCCATTATGTCCCTTTTGAACCAAGAGACCAGTTGGGTATCTCGTCTCTACTACTTTCCCCCTGTTATTTCCTCTTTGAATCAAGTCCTAGATTCATGCTACAATTTCCCCCCTTTCTTCGTTGTTTGAACCAAGTCCTAGATTCGAATGCATGAAGTAGCTTTACCTCTAATAATACTAAAAATTTAGGTGGATTTGGAAGAGCTGATGGAAGTAGAAAAAGATGCACATGCAGACACGTGAGGAGCTAGGGCAGTAGAGCAAGGCCGCTTTCGAAGAACTTGTACCTGAGGTTCATCGGGATGTCGGCGGCGGCAGGTCCGATCTGCGCATAATATGGCAGGGAGGAAGAAGGGTCGGAGGACCTCCTAAGCCGGCGCTATGTCGGAGAGAACGGCACGGGCAGAGGATCGGAACCCGCTGGCAGCTGTGGGTTTCCTCCCTCGCGAGCGATGACTACGTGAACGATGCACCTTTTAGTCCTCTACACAAACCGGCCGAAGGGATTCGGACGGATCTGTGACCAGCGGTGAGCAGAGAGAAAATGTTGCTACCGCTTTCTTGCTTAGATCTAGAGAGGATGAGAGAATGAAGAGAGAGCAGCCCTAGTAAAGCAAGCGTTCAGGCCCCTCCGTACATATATAGTGGAGTGATTATCTTTTTCTCTCCACAACAAGCGTTTCAATTTGTGTACGTGGCATTAAAGAAAAGAAACTCTCTTTTTAAGGTGACTAACTGTACGACTCCTACTTATTACTAGTAGTACTACTATTGTTCACTTGTGCTCCCCGGCCCTCCATTCATTGAACAACCCCATGGGTGAATAAACATACAGTACTAGTATTTATATAGAACGAACAAGCTCGAACTATTTTCGCATAGTTAAAAGTTGAGGGTGGGGCTTTTTCGGGCAGTCCGCGCGGCAGTTTTCGGGTCGGCGGTTTGACAGAGAGGCGAGGAGGGTGAGGGAGTGGCCGATTCAAACTTACTGCTGGAAAGGTCGGGCTGTGCGATTTGACGGCGTGTTACTGCTGGAAAGACTTGTGATATGACTACTCACTATAATCATGAATTACTGGCGCTACGACCGGGGTGATGCCCCGCTTCCGTTCTCATTCTAATCTGGTGCATGACACATCGACCTGGATGCTGGCTCTCCCACATGTCGGAGAAGTACGCAGTAAGAAGGAGCAAAGAATGATGCAGTATATACTACTACTACTCATGTCGGAGGAGTGCGAACCATGGCAGCCCCGTGAACCAGCAGTAGAAAACAATGTGGTGATATGGCCATAAAAAACAATGTGCTACGGTCCAGACTGTAACATGTACAGTACTACTCTTCTTTGATTGGATCCCTGAGATAGAGCTAGTTTGAGTTGAAATAGCCTCAAATTATCGAAACAAGAGGGGTTAGTTTGAGCTAGTTTGCTCTAACCCAGATAAAAAAACTAGCCCGATGGAGAGGTTCTAATTAGGTTAGTTATCCTCGGGCCCACTAAAAGAGAACTACAAAAATATCCCCTGCCCGCACAAGATCGCTCCCTCCGCCCCCCCCCCCCTCGCACGACTCCTCTCTGTTCCCCATCGGGTCGCCCGCCCAAGCGCAGCTTGCCCTCTCTCTCCTCCGGCCACCCTCTCCCTCTGGCCTCCACCGCCCTACTCTAGCAGCCCTCTCCCTCCGGCCTTCGAAGGTCGCCCCACTCCCCCTTCACCGGTCATTTTTCTCCATCTGTCGTGCGCGGCGGCGGTGCATCTACCAGGGAGGTCGCGAGAGGGGTAAGTTTGTTCATTCCTTCTCTGTCTCATAGCCATATCATTGATCTTGCTCGCTCTAGCGCTAATTCTTATTTGGAAAAGTAGATCCTGATCAAACTTGACATAGATTTGTGGTGCACGCATGGAATTGTTTGATGTTGCTTGAGGAGGTAATAAATCTTTCTAGAAGCCCAAAGATTTAGTTCACCTTTCTAGGTATTTCAGTTTCAGGCTTGCATTATTTCTAGAGGCCCAAAGATTCAGTTCACCTTTCTAGGTAGTTTAGTTTCAGGCTTGCATTATTTCAAGAGGCCCAAAGATCCAGTTCACCTTTCTAGGTATTTCAGTCTTAGGCTTGCCTTATTTCTAGAGGCCGAAAGATTCATTTCACCTTTCTGGGTATTTCAGTTTCAGGCTTGCATTATTTCTAGAGGCCCAAAGATTAAGTTCGCAGACGGCGGCAAGTTGCCCTGCTACCCATGCCGGTGTCGACCTCAACTCGCAAGCACCAATGTCGGAGGGGTTCCTGCAGCTTGGGCTCTACAAAGCCTTCCTCCAGAGTGACGATGACAAGCTCCTCCCTAGGTGCATGAGGGCCTCTGGGCTCCCTCCCTATCGTGAATGACTTCCGTGATGAGTTAGCTCATACTTTGTTTCATGGAGTGTATTTTTTTTGTGAAGCTTGATTGACGACTTGTATGTTTAAGTGGGATATCTCATTTGTATGGACAAAGTAAAATTTATCATGTTTTGCATGCTTGATTTGTAAAGATGGTTCATTTATGTCAATTGTGAGCGGGAGGAGGCCACACAAGAGCCGGCCACACCAAATCCGGCAGGAAATAAGGTCCAAAGTAGTGAAATGATTGAGAAAGAGCATTTATAGTCAATCTAACCCTGCCATCCATACACCTCTTTGGTTTAGAGTTAGTTTAGGGTTAGTTCAGGGTTAGAATCTAACTCTAACCTCTAACTGAGTTAGAGTTCTCCTCGTCTAGGTTCATCTCCATCATAGTTTCCCCATTCATGTGTTTTTAGTATCCTGCGAATCAAAGAGGCACCTTTTTTGCGGGAAAAATCAAAGAGGCCCTTAGAATGGTTTAGGTCTGGTCATTTTCTATAAACATGTTATGTCCAAAATTTAGTGAACGTGCTCCGGTTTCTACGAAAATAATCCGGTTTCATGTAGTAATTCATTTATTTATTTATTCTTCTGTGGGGGGTTTGCATGTAATTCGTGAGGTCTGAAATATAAAGTACCCCAGAATATGCTCCAAGTCGTCCATGCACTATGACCCAGATACTCTATGTCCCACATGTCGGGGAAAGGGAGCACGTGGAAATAGCCTAGGAGTACATATAGGAGGATAAATGCGTGAAAAAAAATGTATTGTGAAGTGTAGCTGCAGTTCGAAAAGGAGACCTAAAGTGATGACCGCTATAGGTCGCACACACCCAACTAGTGGTACGAGACATACGACTATTTTTTCCCTCAAAAAAAAGAGGTACGAGTGCTCATTACTCCTATTCTATCAATACGAGTCCCATCTGACAACAGCGTCCATGCTACAGCTAGCTCTCCTCCCTTGTTTTTCTCTTCTAATTCAAAACTGGGTCGAGGCCCGGTGGGCGGGGTCGGTTTGCTCAACTGCGGCCCCACTTCACGGTGAAAACATTACAACTGGAATAAAAATGCCATATACTCACTCCGTTCCTAAATATAAGCCTTTTTAGATACTATTTCAAATGGAATACAACATACGGATGTATGTAGACATATTTTAGAGTGTAGATTCACTCATTTTGCTCTGTATGTTGTCACTTGCTGGAATCTCTAGAAAGACTTATATTTGGGAACGGAGGGAGTACTATACTAATAAAACATTAAGGCCATGAGGTGATGTAGTGCTGGTTACAGGAGGCAAGAAGAAGACATGCATCCATCGACGATGTCCACCTCCTTGACTCAAGGCGCCGGCCCACCGAACGGTGGCTAAGTAGCAGCGGCTTTCATGGCCAGGTCGATGTGCTCCTGAACAATGGCGTCCAAAGATTCCAGCCGCTGGAAGAAGGCCAACGTCTTTCTGTCCTCGCTTGCCTTGTAGTGGCCTATGTAGACGATTTCCTCGTAGACATGTATGTGCAAGTCGATGTTTTCTGGCATTGCGAGGCGCTACGCGGCAAGCACGACCTTGAGGTGCACATTCTTCGTCGTGACCTCCGGCACCTGCAGGGCCACTAGGGGTTGAAAGAGTTCATCACCATGGAGGCCGATGAGGGTGGAAGGCAATGAGGAGCCTGGGCGCGCTGGCTTGAGCAGTACGGCAAGGTCGTCTGCGTGCTTCTTGACGATCGTGAACTTGCGGATGGAGTTGACCATCATGTCGTCCATGCGAGAGGCGAAGCCGGCGTCGGCAAGGGCTACGATGCCGGCGGTCGCCAGGACCGTCTGGAAAAGTTGTGTGGTGCGGGGCCGCAGGCTGGCACCTTGGATGATTTGGCACAGCCGACTTTCAATCGCGTCCATCGCCTCCATATGTGCTTGTGGCTTCTGGTCACTTGGTCTTGGATTGGAGTGAGCAGTGTTGCACAGAGACTAGGAGTAGATGGATTGGAGTGGTGGGGCGCCTTTATATGAGAGTCCAAACTCTATTGCAATCACATTGTGCTGGCTCTATTCTGCTTCTCCAATTAATTCCCTCTGCATATAATTGAGGATGCATCGTTGACCGTTCAACGTCTTGGGAAACACTACCCTCTCCCTTCTTGGCATTCAAGCACCTATGGAGGCGACTGCCGCTCGCGTCTACCGCGTGTCGGGAGACGTTCCCGTCGACGACGAGGTGCCTATGCTGACTTCGTAAATTTCAAGATGATAGTGTCGGCTCAGTCTTTTAGAGGTGCTCATAGGGGTAGTGTGTGTGTGTGTGCGTTCATAGGGGTGAGTGTATGCGCATGTATATGAGCGCTTGCATCTGTACTATGTTAAAAAACATAAATGCGTGTCAAAAAGAGACTAGTCAATATACTCAATATTGTGCACCACGGAGAGGAAAACGAGAGAACTACGTATTTATTTACGATGCAGATTCACTCATTTTGCTCCATATGTACTCCGTCTTGGTGTAGTCTAGTCACTTTTTGAAATCTCTATAAAGGCAAATACTCTTTTCTGGTTTACAGGGCTATACCAGCAAGTATGTACTACAATAGTGGGCTCATATAGCAATTTTGTCTCATGCAAGAGCCTGTCTATATGCGTGCTCCAAGGTTCGCAACTACCACATTCGGGTTGCGCTTGGCTCTTCGCCTCTTCGAGAAGACGAACAATGATATTACTACTACTGCTTCTACAGTATCAAATCCACTGCTGCATGTTCGTCCACCACGAGCGGGAGGGATAACTTGTTGTAGTACTATAAGCAAAATCCTGTCCTCATCTGCGAGCCACCGCGCGCATGGGCGAGGGAGAAGGCGTGTAGTAGTAAAATCAAGCTTCTCCTCATTGTACGAGTTGACATGACACATCATAGCATTGGCCCCACATGCTTGCCTCTCAACTTGGCTGAAAGTTCCGAAGTGTACAATATATTTGCTGCAACCTCTAACATTTACCCACCACAAATTAAAATATATATTCCTATCTTGACCAGATGAGCATGCAAACTACAATCATCGGACAGGTAGGGCCAGAAGATTATTTTAATAAAAAAAGCTTCGAGATGGCCGCATACCATGGAGCTGACCCCAACGATTTTAAGCTTACAGGCACGGTACACGCTATCCTAGACTACTCTACACATGAAACTGCCACACGAGCGTCCGGGCTGCGCTTGGCTCTTCGCCTCTTCGGGAAGTCAAACAATGATGGAGTACTACTGCAGTGGAGGAGTACTACAGTACGCTTCTGGCCATCTGACACCGATTGAACTGCTACATGTCCACCACGTGCGGGAGGGAGAGCGTGCAGTGAAAACTTCTCCTAGTCCTGCCAGCCACAACACTCATGGGCGAGGGAGGGATGCAGCTTCATTGACTTAGTGCTCCTGCCTTTGCGTGTATGACAGGTGGGCCCAACAGGTGGGTGGCCCACCTGTCATACAGCCAAAGGCAGGTGCAGTTAAGGCACCGGAGCTCAGTCCGCGAGGGAGAGGATAATCAAACTTCCCGTTGTTGTACGAGTTGACACGACACATCAAAGCACTACACTCGATATATTTCAATAATTTGTGTTTACCGATGCATTAATTACAATGCATGCATGCATGTCTTGACTCTCCTTTTGATACTTGCATGTGTTGATTTAATGCACCTTGAAGAATAGTATGAATATGTGACGGTAAAGCTTTGTAATGCCCCGGCCCTAAAGCGAGAGATGGATGTGCACGAGGAGGGCGAGATCATGCAGACGGAACAGGACCCGACGATGGAGCTCTCTATGGTCTCGATGGACCTCACCTTGCTCCACTGCCCCTTGTGCCTCCGCCCCTTGAAGCCTCCAGTGTATGAGGTTCGAATACACCTCGTCCATTCGGCTAATCGGCAAGGTGCAGGTTTCTTGATTGATGTGATGTTCGATTGATTGTGTACTGCAACGGAGGGGCACCTGGCCTGCGCGGACTGCCGCGTCGAGCGCCCCGGGAACCAGCGGCAATGCCAGAAGTGCGAGCGCAGCGGTGGCTTCGACGTGTGGAACACGACGGTGGACGCCGTCCTTTCGTCGGTGAGGGTGGAGTGCCCGCATGAAGGTTGTGGGATCTACGTCACTTACCACAAGCTTGCGATCACCAGAGCGTGTGTCCGCTTGCACCCTACAAATGCCCCATACCCGTCTGCGGCTACGAAGGCCCGCCGCCGGCGCTCTCCCACCACATCAGCACCCACGCATCCCATGCCCGTGCACAAGATCCATTACGGCAAGGTGCTCCAGCTGCAGGTGCCACTGTCGGAGCCACGACTCTTGCTGTTTGCGGAGGAGGACAGGCGCACGTTTTTCTTGGTCGGCGGCGTGCTCGACATTGGTGCGCCTATCGCCGTGTCGGTCGTCTGCATCAGAGCGGGGGCGTCCCCACTGCCGCACTACGTGGCCAAGCTGTGGGCGAACGGCCCGCTGAGGGGGCCCAAAGGCACGACCGACGCCATCAAGGTGGAAATGGAGGTGACAAGCAGCAAGGATCCCGGTGATGTCACCGTGCAGGAGCTGACCTTCTTCACAGTTCCGCCCAAGCTGCTGGCCAGGACTAAGCTGGTGTCCCTACACATTTTGATTGACAAGCTCATGTCCTAAATGTTTCTACAGTGCCTTCTGTTTATCTTAGTAATATGCTAATATAGGGATTAGCTCGGTATACTTTAGCTTAAGAGATGGTGGGTTTTTGTGGCGACGCATCAATTACCTCAACATCAGATCAATAATTTCCAACAGTCGAACGGATATTTTATGTTTGTTGGATATAAAGTTCCTTTGGGTAAGAAGTACTACTTGTCATCAAAATGGATAAAAGGAGATGTATCTAGAAGTATTTTAGTTCCAAATACGTCCCTTTTTATCCATTTTGATGACAAGTATTTTCGGACGTAGGGAGCTTATATGCTTGTTTGTTCACAAAGTGTTTCATACTTGTGCGAGTTGACGCGACACATCAAAGTAGTAGTACTACTAGTAGTACTCCCTTCGACCCTAATTTCTCTGCGCATAAGTCGAGGCACAGATACCAAGCAGGGGCTGGTTGTGTTGGACAACTCACCCGACTACGCACCAGGCAGACGAAGCTCATGACGTGTTGGTGTCGTGTGCGGCCCGCACATTAACCAAAACCTCGCACCTCCGGCTTAGCCTCCTTGTTTTAAACTTCTCAATCTCAAGGCCAAGGAGCAACGTGAAACCTATGATAGAGCCAAGCGGATGGTTGAGAACACTACAATTTGTAGCTACAGATGCGTGTGTGAGGGAGGACGAGTGCGTGCATGCACCTCTTCTCTTCCTGTATAACGTACTAAACTCAGAGTACAAGTGTATGTGGGTGGCATCGACCCAGGGAGCTAGAGATGGTGCGTGCGAGAAGTCCCGATAGATAGGTGTAGTGCGTCTGAAAAAAAGACTAGTCTATAGCTCGCCACGAGGCTATTCCTGTCGAACACCCCAATAATCATAAGATATGTATCCGGCGGTGCCAGTTATTGCATGTACACAGCAGTAGAAAAAGAACTACCATGGCATATGCTACACCACGGCCGAGAACACGTGCCCACGTTACGCCATCCGGGAATAGTGCCGCACTTTGAAACTAGAATCGTCAATAAATTTTGATCTTGCGTCTCGTCACATTCCAAATTACTACTACTACCACGCTATATTAATTGCAAACCCATTCACACCAATCACAACCGAAATGGTTTCCCACTTAGGAGCGTATTAGTACTCGGTTATAAATACTACTATGCCAAGATGACTGCACATCCTCCTCAACTCCTCATCCACAAAAACAAACAAGTCATTCATCATCCTTCCCTTGCGTCTGCCATGGCCAACGTGAGTTCTGGGTCCAGTGTGAGTTCTGAGTCGAGAGATTACCACCAGGGAGAGGCGAGCATGGAAGCGGAAGCACGAGAGAGGTCCCGCCTCGCCGCGAAAGCAGCCGACATGCCCCGCCGCATGGAAGTAGTAGCACAGAGGTCCTGCCGTGCTGCCGAAGCAGCACGAGGTCCCGCCGCGCCATCGATGCAGTAGACTGGTCCGGCTGCGCCACGGAAGCAGCAGAGATGTCCCATCGTGCCGCGAATGCAGCAGAGATGTCCCGCTATGCCGCAGCGGCCTGGGAAAATGTCTCGTAGGCAGGTGACGACTCTTACAGGCGCATGCATGCGATCGTCCATAGCCAGATGATTCAGATCTCCTGCTGGGCAACATTGCAGGATGACATGAAAACCTCATTTGAACAGGCTACCAGCGTCATCCGGCAACTAAGGGTGGGCAATGAGAGGCTCCGGGCTGAGCGCGATCTACTAAGGGCGAAGATCGTCCGAAGTGCAGACCAGCAGGAGGAGACCAGTGCCTTGTTGAAAACGACTGGTGTCATCGTCAAGAAACTTATGGACGAGAATGGCATGCTCTGCATCGAGCGCCAAAGGCTAGTGGAGGAATCCGTGGATGCTCTCAAGCAGCATCTTGAGGACATGAAAGAGCTCATCGCCGCTCGCCGCGGAGACTAGTTCCCGCGGCCTACAGTAACACATCAAGAAAGTAGAGATCAACGAGCGAGATTGTTGTCTTCCTTCTTCTTTTGCCCTTGTGTATTTCGGCGGTAGCCGCATGTGGCTTTTTAATTATCTTTGTAATTATGTAAGACAGTTATTATCCACTGTCGTTGTCCTTATATATTCATCAGTCTTGCTATATGTCACAGTAGATGCTATATAGGTCCAAGATCCGTGCAGAATTTTCTTTTTCAGATTTTCTTTTTTCTCTCTTAAGTCTCAGTCGTGTGAGACATAGCCACGCCATTAAATTGAGGCTCGGGCACGATTAATGGAGACCTTGTGAGAGAGGTGGATGGCAGATGGAGGTCAAAGGGCTCTCCTCCCGATAATCAAGCGCACGGGTCTGATCGCACGCCTCTCGTACTCAAATAGCTACCCTGCATGGCGCCTCCTAGCTAATAAAAAAAGGGGACGTGTGGCAGCCCGTAAATGGTAAATAGAACACCCACGGTTTCAATAATACTTGTGTTTCCGATTGTAACGTGATTGCACTTGTTCCAAAATGACTTTGTTGATTGTTAATGTGTGCTCCTTCGCAAAACGGACAGCAAAATTACCACAGCATGTTGGTGCCATGACATGGCACCAAGCCAAGTTTCATGATTTTCATGCGTGTTTTGGATTTATAGGAATTAAAAAACTAAGTTTCTCAATGTTTCCAGCCCAGCCTCGATGGCCAGAATTTTGAATTTGATTCCCATTTCTTGGATGGGACCTAGAAATTTACCCGAGGACACACATGTGATTTTTCAACCAACTTTGGTGCACTGGAGCGTGTGCTTGCATTTCAAATTTGAATTATGCACACCAAGGTGACACATTCCCTCTCAGAACCACGAGCCTTCTTGAGAGAAGCTCTGGTTTGCAAGAAGCTTATACCAAAATTCGTTCCTATTCGGCCAAAAAATTTACCATAGCATGGTAGTACCATGACATGACACCATGCCAACTTTCAAGATTTGCAGGCATGTTTTGGATTTACAAGAATTTTTAAACCAATTTTCTCAATGTTCTCGGCCGAGCCACGATGCCCAGATGTTTGAATTTTATTTCCATTTCTTGCATGGGACCTAGAAATTCACCCAAGGACACAGATGTAATTTTTCAACCAACTTTGGTGCACGGAGCATGTGCTTGTAGTTCAAATTTGAATTATGCACATTAAATGACCAGAAACTCAATTAATGTATAAAAAAGGCCAAATGAACCCGGAATAATTCCAAAATTTAATAGGGCACTCATGTAGTTCTATGTTGCCTTTGTAAAGAAACTCAAGGGGGGCAGCGTATATCATTTTGCACTCAAAGGTGGCACGTTCCCTTTCAGAACCACGAGCCTTCTTGAGAGAAGCTTCAGCTTGCAAGAAGCTTATACCAAAATTTGTTCCTATTCGGCCAATTGTTTTACCACAGCATGGTAGTACCATGATATGACACCATGCCAAGTTTCATGATTTTCAGGCGTGTTTTGTATTTACAAAAATTTTAAAACCAATTCTCAATGTTCTCGGCCGAGCCACGATGCCCAGATGTTTGAATTTTATTCCCATTTCTTGCATGGGACCTAGAAATTCACCCGAGGACACATATGTGATTTTCAACCAACTTTGGTGCACGGGAGCATGTGCTTGTAGTTCAAATTTGAATTATGCACGTTAAATGACCAGAAACTCACTTTATGTATAAAAAGGACAAACGAACCCGGAATAATTCCAAAATTTAATAGGGCACTCATGTAGTTCCATGTTGCCTTTGTAAAGAAACTCAAGGGGGGGAGCGTATATCATTTCACACTCAAAGGTGGCACATTCCCTCTCAGAACCACGAGCCTTATTGAGAGAAGCTTCGGTTTGCAAGAAGCTTATGGGGCTGTTTGGATGGTAGCCCCAAGCTGCCCTTCCAAAATTTTGGGTGTTGAGCACAGGTTGGGCCAGTGTTTGGATCGCAGCCATGTTTTTGGCTCACAGCCAACTTTTTGGCCAGCTTTTGTGATTCTGCACTAGCATGTGGGCGAGTTCCCGGCGGCTATTTTGTTCGCCAAAATTTTGGCATGCCGTCGTTTTGGTCGGGCTGGTGTGGGCATAATCCAAAAGGCCCCTATACCAAAACTTGTTCCAAATCGGCCCAATTTTTTACCACAGCATGTTAGTGCCATGACATGACACCATGCTTTTTGACACGTTAAGTTTGTTGTGCCGAACAAGGAATCCGCACCTTGTTATCCCAAAATTTTCAAGCTCGAGTATCTTTTGTCTCACCTGCTTTGAAACTCCCGCCTCTTCAACCCGCGGCGCGCCATGTTATCCTGAAATTTTGACGCGCGCGAAAACTCCCTCCTCATCCGAAATCGTTCCCGCAGCCCAGACACGCAAAATCCCCCTTCTACCCCTCTGCCGGAAATGCCAGCTCGACGTCGCGGTGTCAAAACCGGTGGGGGTATGCTGGTAACTTACCCTACATTTTGGACAAGCGCGTCCCTAAGCCATGGCTCCCCCTACCTTCCCCTTTGTTCCCCCCATTCATACACCGAGGCCGCCAAAACCCGCGAAACCCCACGCTCCTCTGTCGGCCTCCCGACCACCGCCCAGCCGGAGACTCTTCCCCGACTACGTCGTCCAGCGCAACAGCTCGCCGTTCCTCATCCACCGCACCGGATGAGGATCCGTCATCGATCTCGTCGTCCCGCCGGATCAGCCACCCCGTCCTCCACCTCCAGGGAGCTGCCCCGATGTTCGCCTCATCTATCGCGCCACCTCCATCCCCACAACACCGTGTTGACCTGCCCCACTGGAACCGCAACACCCTCACCAATTCCTCCGATGAAGTCGAGGCCAACTCGGTGCCACCAAGGAGGTTCGCCACTCACCACTGCATTTTATCTTTTATTCGATCTCATGGGGCTGCCGGTGCTCGATACAGAGCAGCCATCGCGGGTCTCCATCGACGGCGCCTTCGCCGGCGCCTTCGCCGGCTACTTCATCCATGACATCTCTCCCCCATGTCATTGCTTCCTCGGCGGTGACTTCCGCACCAGCACTAGCTGCACCTGCTCTCGCTCTTGCTCACGCTGCTGCTCCGGCTCTCTCTCGCTCGCGCTGCGGCTCTGTTCTTGCTGTCGGTCACACTGCTGCACTGCTCTTGCTTTTGTTCATGCTGCTACTCTGCTCTACTATTGCTGTCGGTCACGCTGCTGCTCCGCTCTTGCTCTCGTTCGTGCTGCTGCTCTGCTCTTGCTCTCGCTCGCGCTGCTGCTGCTGTTGCACGACCTCCGACAACTATAGGAGTTAGTGTTGTAGCACTCGCTCACGGTGCTACTACACGACTTGCTCTCTGCTAGTGTGTTCCCTGCTCGAGCATCTGCTGATTTAGATACTGCTTCCCTGCTACTAGTGCTCGAACGACCTAAACATCTATTGCAATGCTCTGCTACTAGTTCAATCAGTTTCGACAGTAAAAATCAGTTTCGACTGTAAAGTTCAGTTTCTTCAGTAAAGTTAAGAGTGAACAGTACTTACAGCATCTATCGGAGTGGCCGTGGCATGGCTGATGCGTTTTACATCTAGCACTTTTTGGTGATGCATTTTACATCATCTATTGCAGATGATATTAGAGTCCCACTTCAGATTAACATTGTCTGTCTTGTCATGCTTCAGCCTCGCCACCGTACACCTCACTGGAGCTGCTCCAACGACAAAACCATCCATCACAGCGGAGCAGTACCCTTGGCGCCATTTCCAGAGGCCTCAGATCTTCTTCCCCGCCTCCGACAATCACACCAGCATCACCATCCTCCACATCCAACCCAATGATGGTGAGGTCCACAAGGCTATGCCTTTGTTACTCTGCATTCATGTCAATCCCTTAGGGATCCTTTGTTATGGAACTACTATGGTACTACTATCATTCATTTGGTTAGAAGGAGTGGAGCAAAGCAAAACTGGAGGATTTTTTTCCTTTTGTGTCTCTTTCAAAGAAAAAATGTAGGAATTTTAATATTCACTTGGACGTCCTTTTCAAATTAATATGCATGAAGAACATAACTAATTGCATTACTGGCATAATAAGCTTCTTATGTTTTTCATTTTCACGTGGTTTGACTTCAATTTGACCATGTTTCTCTATTCCTGTGTTCTTCCAATTCATGTGAACCAATCACCTAGGTTGACTAAAATCCTATGTTTCCAAATACTCTGTTTTGCACATGCATTCCTATCCAATTCCTGTGTTTTTCCTGTCCCTACGTTTATAGAATCCTCCAATTCTAAGGAGCTCTTACAGATTTACTTCATTTTCAGATAGGCGTCAAAGAAAACTCTATGTGTTATGTCCTGCTCCTACCGTGCCGTCATCCACCCCACCTGAGGTGCACCATCGACAGAAGTGTTCACTACAACAGAGATTCCCCCTGCAGACTTTCCTTCGCCACTCAGATCATCTTCCCCATTGTCGGTAGCCACGCCAACTGCATTACCATCATCGACTGAGCAGATGAACCTGAGGACTACACAGTTCCAACAAGAGAGGTCGCAGTCTTTCGTGATTGCTTACGTTATACATCGGTTATTATTACCTGCTACTTTATCGTACAAACTTGAGTTTTAAAATGCCCATGGGTCTCATATCAAGGCAGCAACGAATAGTATGCCTACTATCTGGTTCATGTGGGGTCTTTTATGTGGTTCATGTTGGGTGGGAAACAAACAGTAGATGATCCATTGTGTATCTTTTTAAACTGAAGCTATATTCTACCTGCTATCATTAGTTTTGGATCTATCCACTCGTTTGCTACCATCAGTCTTGATTTCTACATGCACCCCTTAGGCCTTACAAAATCTAATTGTTTTTTTATTATGCATGTCAGTTATTGTACACAATCGTACTGAACATGTAGAGAAAAAGAGAAGACCGTTGCATGGGAATATAATGTCATTAGACACCGCTCCATGTTGGGCAAAGTGGGGCCCCCTCCCTCCATTCCAGATTGTATTCCAGATGAAGATAATTGTTCAGATGGGGATTCAGAAGGAGACGACCACTCCTATTTACCACCTGAGGTGTTTGTTCTAACCTGGCATGCTGATGTTGGTCATATCATGCATATGGCGCCTCGCATTGCTTACATTATACATCTTATATGTCATCAGCTTAGTTTAGATTTGCTTTGTGTGAATGCCACCTGTTTGGTTTCTATATTATACTCCCACCGTTCCTAAATATTTTTCTTTTTAGATATTTCAACAAGTGACTACATACGGAGCCAAATGAGTGAATCTACACTCTAAAATATGTCTGTATACATCCGTATGTGGTAGTCCATTTGAAATCTCTAAAAAGACAAATATTTAGGAACGGAGGGAGTATATGGGAATTATGCAATGCCATCTTCTTTAGCCAGGCATCATATACGTGAATCATGCAATGCCATCCTGTTTAGCTAGTTATCGTATATGTGAATTGTATCATGCCATTTTTTCCATAATGTATTCCATTTGTCAACATTGTTTATACATTCATCTACTCTTCCTCTGCTTCAGCCATTTGAGTCGGTCATGGGAAAATCTGGAGTGAAAACAAGGTCCTCTGAGCAGTCAGTGCTACCTGTCGATGCAGATTTCTTGTTGGTTACAAATAGCTCCTCAGAGGAGGATTCAGAGACAGATGACCAGTCGTATCCCCCCCCCCCGAGGTGCATGCTCTAACTTGGCAGGGTTATATTGCTCATATTATGCATATGGTGTCTTGCATTGCCATGCCATCTGCTTAGATTAGACATGCTTTTGTGTGAATGCCTCCTATTTGCTTTCTATATCAGATATGTGAATTATGCAATGCCATGTTTTTCAGCCAGTGATCATATATGTGAATTATGCACCGCCATGTAGCCAGGCATCATATATGTCAATTATCTCATGCCATCTTTTTTTTCATTACGTATTCCATTTGTCGACAATCTGTGTATATTGAACTACTCTTCTTGTGTATCAGCCATTTGAGCCGGTTATGGAAAATCTGGAGTGCAAACAAGGTCTTCAGAGCAGGCAATGGTATCTGTTGAAGCATATATCTCGATGGTTACAGGGAGCTCCTCAGAGGAGGATTCAGAGACAGATGACCAGTCCTATATCCCACCTGTGGTGTATGCTCTAAGTTGCAATGTTTATATTTCTCATATCATGCATATGGTGTCTTGCATTGCTTAGTTTAGACATCATATGCACAATATTGAATTCCATCTGCTTAGTTTAGAGACCATACATGCGAGTGCCAGCTGCTTAGTATATGAATCAATTATGTCAATTATATCATGCCATCCTGTATACTTAGACAACATGTATCTGAATTATTTCATCCCAACCTATTTTAGAAAGACATCATATAGTTTTGTCATGTCATCCTGTTTAGATACTCATCATATGTTGAATTATGCCATTATATCATGTTAAGTTATCCATCATATATCTGAAACTGTGTCATGCTATCCTGTTTAGTTAGGCATCATATATGTGAAATTGTGTCATGCTGTCCTGTTTGGTTAGACAACATATATGTGAATTACCACATCTGTCTATCATACAATGTCTGTACGTTCACTTTCTTTTCTTGTTTATCTGCCATTTGAATAGGAGGGGGTGATGGCAGTATCTAAGGGAGCAAAAACCTGATCTTCACAAAAGACAGTGCTACTCATTGATGCAGATAGAACCATGGTTGTACTGGCCCACAAACTAGCCCCACCACACATAATCAAGACTCTACTAGATTGCACACTTACACCATTGAACAGAGAACCAGCTACAACCCATCTAACCGCAACCCCAGCAGATAGTAACCCACTTCTAGTTGACAAAGCACCATGTCCACCATAGAGTACCCCACACGAGCAGTTTGTAAAGCAACTGCAGTGCCCAAAGCACGAACCACCACAGCTAACCCAGACACCACGTTTAATGCAGAAGAGCAACTGTTCTCATGTCAGATTTGATAGCTATGGTCCATACTCCTTTGTTGTTGCATCACTCTATTTACTCATACGAACTACTTTAGAATTTGAAGGATCCAATTGAAACTCCAATGGCGCAATAGGTATGTTTTAAACATATTTATTTAACTGGATTGCTGTTCTAACTTCTTGCTCTATGTTGATTTCAGTTTCATTTGTATAAACAGTTATGTTCCCATCTGATGCACATTACAAGTGTTGCCAATGCTGTGTAGTTTCTCACACTTATATTCTGTCGATGCTGATGTGTCTTAAAAATATATGAGTTGAACTATGTCTCTATCTTGATTAGGCAACATAAACTAGAATGATATGGATAATACATTGACCATAGTACATAGATATATGTTTGTTTCATGCTGTTATCCTGTCCACCTTACTACTGAATCGGTTTACCAAAATGAGTTTCGTATACTACATGCTAAACATGTGATGTGTCTGCTTGTTTCTCTTGTCGTATGCAAACAAAATATTGGAGAAGCGCACCCCACTATGCAACGGTAAAGAAAGTAATGCAGATAAGGTTCAAGATAGTGAGACAACCCTGTTGGTCTCCAAGAAAGGTGATAAAAACGATCTTGTAGACAGTGAGAAAACCCCACAGTCCTGCGTTCATGTAGTGTTCGAGTTACTGGCTAGTACCGCTGGCACAAGCTCTTCAAACTCGCTGCCTGAATCACTTTGGCTTCTTCAGTCTCAGCTACAAGCTGAAAGGCATTAGTTAGTTGTGTTGCGGCAAGAAGCCGAAGGACTAAGGACGTCCCTGCAGAATTCATATGCATACTTTCTTGTGCAACAGCAAGCGCTGGAGGATTTAAGCGCCAAACAAGAGAAAGTTAATAAGCTTGCTAAGCATCTTGCCAACATTATGGGTACCCAGGATATTGTTTCTTGAGCTCTTCTGAAGTGGTTTCAGTTCTGGACTTGTTTTGCTGCGACATTTATATGCTGCTTTGTTCCCTATATTTGCACTGGTGACGAACTTTGATGCCGAGTGGATGTAATATGTGTAATAGCCGTGATAGCCTAGCGTAAGTTGCTTGCTTATTTATTTCCTTGTTGTCTTGTTTATTTGTTTGCTTGTAGTCAGTGCAGTTCTTTTTCCGCGGTTTGCTAGTGGCCGCAATAACCTATTTTTTAAAACTAGGCCACAATAACCATGGGCTACATATTTACTGTAGTGACACTAGGCCTCCTATGGGTCGTAGAAACAATGGGCCTGCTACGGGCCGTTGAAACAATGGGCCTTCTACGGGCCGTTGAAACAATGGGCCTTCTACGCGCCGTAGACAGAATGGGCCTTCTACGAGCTGTATCATCAATGGGCCTTATACGGGCCGTATGATCGATTGGCCAAACATGGGCCAATAGCAGACCGCATTATGGCCGTAAACTGGCTAGAGTTGGAATCGTCCGTTCATGGGCCGACCATAACGGGCCGTCAATAATAGGCCGTATTTGATGACGCTATGAAAACGGTCCAACATATTAATGGGCTACAAACGGGCCGACTGTAACAACGGGCTGAATTTGGCCCACAAGCAAAAAATGACAGTAACAGGCCGTATGTAACCGAATGTTGGAAATGAGCCCAAGAATAAACGGGCCCTGAGAAGGCCGAAATATAACATGGGCTGGAAACAGCCTAATGGATTAATGGGCCGTTAATGGGCATAAAGTGATACACTGTTCATTATGGGCCAGTTTCACCACGGGCCGTTAATGGACCAAGAGTTACAAAAGGCCTCATATGGGCCGAAAGACGTCATGGCACATACATGGGCCGGTAGTTAAAACGGGCTCGAATCATATTGGACGGCCCAGATGACGCTACTGGGCCTAATTCGGATAGGTCGTAATGGGCCCTAGGTTAGCGGGGTATAAATGGGCTATATGCGAACATGCCATTAACAGGCTTTCCGTGGGCCGGCCCACCACCTTTTGTCCAAGTCAAACGGGCCGGCCTTTTCACAGGAATGGGCATCTGTTGGGCCGTGCCACGTGATGACGTATCATAGGCGCCTTCGGTCCAATGAGTGGATGACATCTGTCCAAACAGTGAGCCGACACGTGTTTCCTCCAGCCAATGATGATTTTACACGTGGAAAATCCCCATTTGTCGAGGCTGTTAACGGGTTATCGGATCCAAAACCGGACCCGATAGCTTAACGGCGTTCCGTTACGGTGGATGCCACGTGTCGGTCACCCTTGAGGAAAGCACTTCTGTGACGCGCAATTTATTGTCATGGAAGTGGACACTTCCGTGATGTTAATTTTGGCAATGTCATGGAACACTTCTATGACAACACAGGTATGACTATCTTGATTCTTTCATAAAATCGTCATGGATGTACATGCATGACAGAAAACGTGACCTACTATGACAAATACGTATCATCATGAAAGTGTATTTTTTTTGTAGTGCTCGCGGCCGATGCGGGAGCAGGAGATGCCGGAGGAGAGCGACATCAGCAACACAACGATGGCTGTGCTCCGCCTGTTGACGGGCGCAACCACAGTGGAGGCACTCGGTCTGGGGGAGCCACCGCCCTACAGCCGTCCTCGCCGCAGGCACGATTGCTGCACGTGCGTCTCCCCAGGGCAAGTCAACTGAGCTGATGGGCCCATTTGTCCCCCAAGCTTTGATGAGCAAATTTACTATGATGAAAGCATGCCTCCTATCTATGATGATTATTGTGATGATATGTATGCCATAAAGAAGAAGTTTGCTTATGTGGAGAGTAGTAAATTTTCTATGCTAGTAGATCATGAAAAGAATGCTTTAGGTGCTGGTTATATTGTTGAATTCATTCATGATTCTACTGAAAATTATTATGAGGGAGGAACATATGCTTGTAGGAATTGCAATAATATCAAGTTTCCTCTCTATGTGCTTAAATTCTTGAAGCTATGCTTGTGTTACCTTCCTATGCTTGTTGATCCTTGTTCCCATAAGTTGTTTGCTCACAAAATCCCTATGCATAGGAAGTGGGTTAGACTTAGATGTGCTAGTCATATGCTTCATGATGCTCCCGTTATGTTTCAATTTTTATCCTTTATGTGAGCATCATTGCCGTCATCATGCCTAGCAAGAAAGGCATTAAAGAAAAGCGCTTGTTGGGAGACAACCCAATATTTATCCTTAATTTTTTTGTGTGTCCACATGATTATGCTACTGTAGTAATCATATTTTATATCTTTTGTTTCAATAAAGTGCGAAGTAAGACCTTTAGGATGGCTTACGGTGATAGTTGTGTTGATCCTGCTGAAAATCAGAAACTTTTGCACCCAGTAAATTAGTTTTGTTAATTCACAGAAACGTGATTCTGATCTTTTTTTTTGCTCTGGATTGGTACACCAATTTCTTAGGACTTCCTAATTTGGTAGGATATTTGGAGTTCCAGAAGTATACGTTTGATACAGATTACTACAGACTGTTCTGTTTTTGACAGATTCTGTTTTCTATGTGTTGTTTGCTTATTTTGATGAATCTATGAGTAGTATCGGAGGGTATGAGCCATCGATAAGTTTTAGTACAGTAGATATTACACCAATATGAATTTAGAATGAGTTCATTACAGTACCTAAGTGGTGGTTTTATTTTCTTATACTAACGGAGCTTACGAGTTTTCTGTTGAGTTTTGTGTTGTGAAGTTTTCAAGTTTTGGGTAAAGATTCGATGGACTATGGAATAAGGAGTGGCAAAGATCCTAAGCTTGGGGATGCCCATGTCACCCCAAGATATTCAAGGACAACCAAGAGCCTAAGCTTGGGGATGCCCCGGAAGGCATCCCCTCTTTCGTCTTCGTACCATCGGTAACTTTACTTGGAGCTATATTTTTATTCACCACATGATATGTGTTTTGCTTGGAGAGTCATTTTATCTTGTTAGTATTTGCTTGCTGTTATGTATATTAATGTTTTGCATCTTTAGTTCCAATAAGAAAGTCAAGGATAGCCTTTGCCATGCTTATTTTGCTAGTATACATGTTGCTGTTTGAAAACAGAAAGTTTACCGCTGTTGCAAAAATTCCCTAGAAAAGTCAGGGAGTGGTATAATGTTGAATCTTTTTGCATATTGAGCTCTGATAAATTTATTACAGTGGGAATTTTAGTTCATAATTTTTGGAGTTGGGGAAGTATTGATACTCTTGCATTCTTTACAGACTATACTGTTTTGGCAGATTGTTGTTATGTTTGCATTGTTTGCATATGTTTGCCTGTTTAATGATTCTATTTGAGGATAGGAGTATTAAATATGCAGAGGCATTTAGTATTAAATGTTGAATAATAATTTTAGTGATTTGTTACAGTAGGAAATGATAAGGTTTTGCATTGGTTTATACTAACCTATCTCACAAGTTCTTGTTGAGTTTGTTGTGAATGAAGCTTTTGATAAAAAGAGAAACCATGATATGAGAGGAATTAAGGAGACACAAAAGTTCAAGCTTGGGGATGCCCAAGGCACCCCAAGATAATATTTCAAGAAGTCTCAAGCATCTAAGCTTGGTGTCGGGGGTTGGGTGCGACATATGCCAAAGGATGGCTTATCATGGTGGGAGCGAGTAGAACGTCGCCGGTGCCAGGAAACGGGATTAGGCGAAGGCATGCACGCCGGCGAATCTTACCCAGCTTCGGGGCTCTCCGGGGAGATAACACTCCTACTGCTGCTCTGCGGGGTCTCCGCATGATCACTAAGGCGTAGTGACTACAAGGTTGCTCCTAGAGCTGTATTCTGGAGGTGGAAGGAGGCAAGGCTAGCTTTCTTCTTCCTATATGATCTGGTCTAAGGCTAATGGAAGCGAACCCTTTGCATGGGTGCCCGGGGGGGTTTATATAGGCCTACCCCCCGGGGGTACAATGGTAATCCGGCTGGGCGCGGGTCCTAGCCGTCTGTCTCACAGGCCGCCGTCTTCTCCGCCGACTGATGGGGCCCGCCAACTCACGGGCCCCGCCGGCGAGTCCGGCACTGTAGCCGTGCTTCTGGTGACGCGGGCTTGGTCATTGGGTCGTGGCAACAGTGCCTCCGTCTATCGGGCGATCACTGTCGTTACTCCCCATCTTGTCTGGTTAATGGCGCGTGGGACCCGTGGGAGAGGCTGGCCGACTCCGGGGAGCCGACTCCTACAGGGCCGCCTTCGGGGCGTATCCGCCGTCTTCTCTCCTCTCACTGACTGGCGGGTCCGCCGTCTCTGAGCCGTATAGGTAGGCCATCGTGGCCACAGTGCGCCGCGCACTGTGGCCGAGGTCAGGTCTGGCATGGCTACAGTGCCGGGCCACGCCGGAGATCTCCAGCGGTACGGCAGACTGTAGCCATGCCGGCTCCTCGCAAGCAGGAGGTGACGGCCACGCCGTGGTCGTACCCGCCCCGCCTATCGCAATGAGGTTAGGGTCGCGGGCCGACTCTCCATAACCGGATCCTCCGGAAGTCGCCGGCCATGAGTCGGCCCATCTGGGAGTCGTCATCTGAGACTCGGCTCATCTGGGAGTCGTGTCTGAGACTCGGCTCATCTGGGAGTCGTCATCTGAGACTCGGCTCATCTGGGAGTCATCATCTGAGACTCGGCTCATTTGGGAGTCATCATCTGAGACTCGGCTCATCTGGGAGTCGTCATCCGAGACTCGGCTCATCTGGGAGTCGTCATCTGAGACTCGGCTCATCTGGCAGTCGTCATCTGAGACTCGGCTTTGAGGGGCGCGGCCTGCCCCGATGTCTTGAAAGGTTCTGGGGCTCGGGTCAGCCTACCCGTGGCCCATTACTCCGACAGTAGTCCCCGAAGCTGGTGAGGCTCCAAGAGTGACTCGCTGGGGGCCTCAACAGTTTCATTCTTCCGGTGGTGGAATCTGGGCTTCGTTTACCGTCTTCCTCTGGGCCGACTATCCGTAGTCGGATTCATAGAGGGCCGTCCTGCTCTGTGGAGAGCTCGAAAGTCGTGGCGGGAGACCAGGCGGCGTGCCTGATACGCTTCCCTGCTGCCGCCCACCGTGGACCTATCGCGTGGCGCCATGCGGCAGGGACAGTCTGCCGGCCCACACGCGCGACGGGACGGGCTGTCAGGCGGGGCCCGCCACTACCGCGCCTCGGTACGCGAACGAATCCGCTGCGGCCGCGCGAACGGTTAGGCTTCTCACGTCGTTACTGCACGCAGTAACTTCGTGGGGTAAATCGTGGGGCGGCGTGGGGCTCTGGGCGCAGTTAATCCCACACCCGCCCCCTCTGCTTCTCAGCCTCCAAGGCTATAAGTAGGGGGGGAGTGGAGCGCATAGCACGCGCGCACATCTCCCCCGACCCCCGCTTCCTCTTGCTTCCTCTCTCCTTCTTGCCGCCGGCGAGCAGAACCACACCGCACCGGCCAGCGATGAGGTCCTCCTCCGTCGCTGCGGCTCCGACCGTGCGTTCCGGCGCATGGGACAGCTCGGAGGTCGACGACG
Organism: Triticum aestivum; assembly: GCF_018294505.1. NCBI lineage: Eukaryota > Viridiplantae > Streptophyta > Magnoliopsida > Poales > Poaceae > Triticum > Triticum aestivum. The sequence goes on along the minus strand of NC_057804.1, from coordinate 316,750,123 downwards.
ACCTCATTGAATTCCTCCGCAAGACGCGCCGCCACCCCGGCGCACACCTCGTGCAAGCCCGCACCGTGCCGACGAGGGAGATATCGCCGGTGCCGGAGGAGGGCAAGCGGGTCATCTTCCACTCGCACCTCATGCGCGGCCTGGAGCTGCCGGCGAGCGGCTTCTTCCGCTCCTTCTTGGAGTTTCACGGCCTCCAACCGCACCACCTCACCCCGAATACGGTGGTGCTGCTCTCCGCCTTCGCCACTCTGTGCATAGGTTTACTCGGCGTTCTCCCCACCATCGAGCTGTGGGGAGAATTCTTCTCTTCTAAGCTCGGCACGCACGTCGCCGGCGTGCCGGCTCAGTGCGGTGCCTACATTGCGATGCGGCGCTCAACGGTCGACAAACCCTTCCCTTCCATCTCACTGATCAAGTCGGTGAGGATGTGGCAGCGCTCATACTTCTACGTGAAGAACCTCGCCTCCGACGGCGACTGGGTTAATCTGCCGCCTTACGAAGCCGGCCCCCCAGCTGGGAGGCTTCCCAGCTGGTCTCATCGAGTCAAGACGCTGACTCCCGCCGGAGCCGCTGCCGTAGCGCGACTCCGAGTCTTGACACAGTCGGAGGGCCTCGTCGGGGCCGACTTGCTGGCCGCCTTCGTGGCGCGCCGAGTTCTCCCGCTCCAAGGCCGGCCTCACCTGATCTGTCAGATGAGCGGCCTCCGAGACCCAAGTCGGATGAGCACCAAGGAGATGCCCCGCGCGGAGGTGGCAAACATGGTGAACCATATCGCGAACTGCGAGTTTGGGGAGGACTGGCAGTTCGGCAAGGAGCCGTACTCACGCGACAACCCCCCACCAGTGGTAAGTCGCATCTCCTTATTGCTTTGTCTTCTTTGCGGCCGAATCCGGTTTTTGATTCTCGTTGGTTTCTTCTGAGCTAGAACCCCCTCATGCAGCCTGCAGCCGGCGCCACGAGACAGCCCCGCGAGTTTGTCCCCGATCATGCGGAGAGCGACATCGACGACCGCGACTTGGGGGCGGCAGCGATGGAAGCCGACGCCGAAGGCGGAGGAGGAGGAGCGGGAAGCGGCCTCAGGCTCTCGACCACTTTCGCCGACTGGCCCGAGGACAACACCGAAGGGGAAGTCGCCCCGCGCCATCAGCTAAGGGTCGGCCCCTCGGGCGTAGGCTCCTCCGCCGGCCTGGCTGGCCAAGGCGGCGCGAAGAGGCGTCACACCACGCCGAGTGCGCCTGGCGGCAAGTTGAAGAAGTTCAAGGGGGCGGCCGCCGCGACCAAACGGGAGGAGGCGGCCGCGAAGGCCAACCCTTCCGTAGGGAAGTGAGAAGGCCGCCGCTAGTCTCTGCGTAAGTTTTTACGCTTTTTTATTTTCCTTTGGTGAATCTTGTCCGAGTCTTCTTTTATACTCCTCCCATTCTTCTTCAGGGCCCCCCTTTCCCTTCAGAGAGTCGCCGTCCCCTCCATCATGGGGTCGGCAGAGACGTCTGCCAATACTCAGCGGGTCGACCCCGCCGCCGACCTCTGGGAGGCGACGGAGCGAAACACGCGGGAGAAGCGCGACGAGGAGGAGGCCGACCGTCTGGAGAAGGCGGAGGCCGAGAAGGCGGCCGCCTCCACCCAGAAGAAGCTGGAGGATGCCGAAGCCGTCCTTGCAGCGAGACGGCGAGCCGAGGAGGCCGCGCATCACCGATCGGCGATGCTCGTCCCCCCACTCTCCTCTGCACCGCCGTCGTGGAGAACCCCGTCGTGGAGAAGGAGAGCAGCGAGGCCTCCATGTCGGACACTCTCGTGCCGCCACCGCCGCCTCCACCGCCGTCTGGGAGACCGCACGGCAAACAGCCGGCGGGTCCGCCGGAGCCGCTGACCGCGGACGAGTCCGAGGCGAGGCTGCTTCTCCAAGTCGCCTCGCTGGTGCGCCACCGTCTTGAGAGGGCAACCTCGGCGCCGCGACCTCAGGAGACCGGCGCCGCCAGCTCGGCAACCCTAGACGCCGAGGCAACAAGCGCCGCGCCCATCGGGTGGTTGCGCGGAGGCGGCACTGGGCTGCTGAATCAAGCGCTTCTGGACGTTCAGGCGAAGCTATGCGCTGAAGGCGACGCCCTTCAAACTTGCACCAGGGCACATCTGGCAGCGCGGACGGCCGTCCGAGTACGTTTCCTTCTTCTTTTTGATTCTTGTTTTTCTCTGTGGGGGCGCACCAGCGCACCACTGGGTGTAGTCCCCGAGTTCTGGGCCGGCTGCTGAGCGGGCGGCTCGGAACTCCCTCTGGCGAGTTCCAAGTACTTAATTTGTCTGAAATCTTTGTTTGCAGGAGTATCACAACCTCCGCGCCACTGCCTTCAACCGCAATGTCGAGGAGTTGAGCAAGCGGACTGCCGATTTGACGGAAAGCCGGAGTAAGTTTTTTCCCTCTTCTTCGCGGGGGCGCACTGGCGCACCCGCGGGCTGTAGTCCCCAAGTTCCGGGCCGACTGCTAAGCAGTCGGGCCGGATCTTCCCGGCGATCTTCTTTGCTGACGACTTCGACGTTTCCTTTCTTGTTCTTCTTTCTTCGCGGGGGCGCGCTGGCGCACCCACGGGCTGTAGTCCCCGAGGTTCGGGCCGACTGCTAAGCAGTCTGGCCGGATCTTCCCGGCGACCTTCTTTGCTGACGACTTATTTGTCTCTTTCTTTCGTTCTTCAGGGGCCAATGCTACTCCTCAGGGGCAGCTGGGTGAAGTTAACACCGCCTTGCGCGTCAAGGGGGAGGAGTGCAGCAAACTCGCTGCAGAGCGCGATCTGCTTACTGTGCAGCTGGCCGAGCAGAAGGAGCTGCTCAAGAAGACGCAGGACGAGGCCGAGAAGAAAGAGGCCGCTCTTCTGGCCGAGTTCGAGAGCGAGCGCTCCTCCTGGACCGACAAGGAGGCGATGCTGACCTCCGGCTTCCACGAGATTGATGATATCGTCGATGGTGAGATTTCTTTCTTTGAATTTCCGACTATGTGTCAGGCTGACTTATGATTTTTCGACTTGCTTCTTTTTTGTCTTGGCAGACTTCTTCCCTGGCCACTCGCAGGAAGTCCCTCTAGCCATCGAGGCTGATCGTGAGGCGCGAAGGGCAAACGGTGAGGTGATTGCCGCCAACGCTCCCTTGACCGTCAATGAGCAGCTTCTGAGCATCGAGGCATGTCTTCATCCGGCCCACTGGCGGATGCGCCGGCTTCAGCGTGCTGGCGCCCAGGCGGTTGCCGCCCTGTGGCCAGACATGTCGGCTCTGCGCACCGCCAGCCGAACTGCCGACTGGTTGGAGGTCGCAGCCGGCCGTCTTGAGGCCTGGAAGGGTTCCTCGGCCCGGGCCGGAGCGCGCCAGGCCTTTGAGTTCGTCAAGGCGTGGTATCCGGGGCTGGACCTGGACCGTCTGGCCGCATTCCGGTCAGAGGCCCAGGCCGAGCTGGAGGTTGTGGAGGGCGCCCTTGTCGAGCGTGCGGCGACCATCGCCGAGTACACGGACACCAGTGTCTTCGTCCCCGAGCGGGCTGAAGGCGGCGAGGAAGTGCCGCCAGAGTGGTTCGGGATGAACCCGGAATATGGCGAGGACTCGGCGGAGGTGATTGACTCCAGCACCGAGGAAGAAGGCGAGGCGGAGGACGAAGGCGAGACGGAGGTGCCAGAGGGCGGAGCGGGCGACCAGCCTCAGCTCGACCGCGCCTCTAGCAACGAGCCGCGTCCGACCGGGCCAACTACCGCTGGCGGCGATCAAGCCGAGACTGCCCAGCCGACTCCCCCGGCGCCTGACACCGCCGTCTCCTCCGACCCTCCGAACCCGTCTGCTGCTCCTTAGGCTGCCTTCTGGCTTTATTTATCTGTTCTAGAAAGTCTTTGATGAACTTGTTAATTTGCACAATTCCACCCTCGGGGTGTATTTTAAACTTCTGTCTGAAGATTCGGCCAATGGGCCTATGCTTATGTAAATATTAATCCGAGTTCTATCTTTCCTTGCTCATTGCTCCTTTGGCTTTTTCCTTTGCCGCCTTCCCCTAGTTGCCGCTTTGCCAGCCGGCAAACCGCTCTACGGATTGCCGCTGAGCCAAATGCCTGGCTACTTTGGGGAAAGCAAGTACTTGCCTTTCTTTGGAGTTTATTTAACAAGTTGGATAGAAAGCAGTAAGCCGAATATTCGCAAGTCGGCTTGTAAAAAAGGGGGGGGGGCTGGAAACCGGCTTAGGCTATGTTGATGTTTTGGGTCCTTAGCCATTTTTCATGTGGACACCCATTCATCCTTACTCCTGCCTACCAAACAGTCGCTCTATGAGCTGCGGCTTCTGGCAGAAGACGGCTTAGGTGCCGCACACTACTTGTCCGACTTCAGGAAACATTTCATAGCGCCAGACGGCGAGTCCCCGGGCCGACTAGTCGAACCCGGCGCCAAGCGGCATAGCAAGAAGTAGCATACTTGAAGGCATAATTCTTATCATACAGATAATCAAAAGGGGCAGTCCCCGAGCTCGTCTCGGGGGGCCCGAAGTCTCGGTACTTTAATACAAAGGGGTAGCGTGATACATACTGAATCAACTGTAAAACCTTCGGAGGAGGTTTGCATTCCATGGTCGTTCCGACTCTTTGTCGGAGTCGTCTCTGTTGCAAGCTCGGGGCTTCTGGGCATCGATCAGGTAGTAGGAGTCATTGCCCAACACCTTGCTGACAATAAAGGGGCCTTCCCAAGGTGCCGACAGCTTGTGCTGGCCGGCTGTCCGCTGGATCAGTCGGAGCACAAGGTCGCCCTCTTGGAAAGATCTTGGCTTGACCTTCCTGTTGTAGTATCGGTGCAGGCTCTGCTGGTAGATGCCGGACCGACTGAGTGCCAACAGCCGGCCCTCTTCCAGCAGATCGACACCGTCTTGACGTGCTTCTTCTGCTTCCTCCTCGGTGTACATGGTGACTTGCGGGGAGTCAAATTCTATGTCCGTCGGGATGACGGCTTCAGCACCGTAGACGAGGAAGAAAGGCGTGAAGCCGGTTGACTTGTTTGGAGTCGTGCGCAGACTCCAGAGGACGGCTGGCAGCTCCTCAAGCCAACAGCCGGCCGAGCGCTCCAGTGGTTCAACCAGGCAGGGCTTGATGCCGGATAGGATGAGGCCGTTTGCTCGCTCTACCTGGCCGTTTGACTGCGGATGGGCGACGGACGCTAAGTCCAGTCGGATGCCCTGTGTAGCGCAGAAACGGGCCAAGGCTCCTTTGGCAAAATTTGTGCCATTGTCGGTGATGATGCTATGTGGTATGCCGTACCGAGTCGTAATGTCGGTGATGAAGGTTACTGCAGTCGGACCATTCAATTTCTTGATGGGTTTTGCTTCTATCCACTTGGTGAACTTGTCCACTGCGACAAGTAGGTGAGTTAGGCTGCCTCGTGCCGTCTTGAATGGTCCCACCATGTCCAGGCCCCAAACCGCAAAGGGCCAGGCGATGGGAATGGTCTTGAGCGCCGAAGCCGACTGGAGCGGCTTGGAACGGAACATCTGGCACCCTTTACAGTTTTGGACTAATTCCTTGGCCTCTTCCAGGGCAGTCGGCCAGAAGAATCTGTGTGAGAAGGCTTTGGCGACAAGTGCCCTTGAAGCTGCATGATGGCCACACTCGCCTTCATGGATGTCTCTGAGAATTTCTTGGCCTTGTTCTGCCTCGACACAGCGTTGGTAGACACCAGTGACACTGCGCCTGACCAGCTCTCTGTTGACTATGGTATAGGCTGCCGCTCGGCGTTGCACTTGCCGAGCCAGGATTTCATCAGCTGGCAGCTCTCTGTTTACTAGGAACTTGAGGATGGGCTGGGCCCATGAGGGTGTTGCTATTTCTTCGATTGCCACTATTGCGACTTGGACAAGGGTGGCTGGGCTGGGAGGCGGCGGGCTGGGATCCACGGCCGCTTGCTGGGTCGATGAAGTCCCCGGGCCGAGTTCTAAAGTCTTCAGGCTGACTGTCGCAGTCCCCGGGCCGGGTTCTGAAGTCTCCGGGCCGGCTTTGACTGCGGTATTTTTGGAGCCGTCTGTGAGGATTCTTGTGCCGTCTGCTGGTGCTCTTGAGTCGGATCTGACTTCTTCGGGGGGAGCTGCCACAAAAATGGAGTCTGATTCTGGCGAAGGCTTGATAGACGGCTTGAGGAGGCGCTGAAGGGCGACGCCGGATGGTATTCCTTGACGGGTGGTGCCGACTCGTGCCAGGGCGTCCGCTTGGTCATTGTCATTTATTGGAATGTGAAGGAATTCACACCCCTCGAAATATCCGCTGAGTTGCTGCACCAGGAAGCGGTAGCTCGCCATGTTTGCGTCTTTGGCGTCCCAGTCACCAGATGACTGCTCGACCACCAAATCGGAGTCGCCGTAGCACAGGATCCGGCGGATGCCGAGTTCTTTGGCAAGCCGGAGCCCGTGAACGAGCGCCTCGTATTCGGCAACGTTGTTGGAGGCGGCGAAGTGGATCTGCAGTGCGTACTTGAGCTTGTCGCTTTGGGGGAGGTGAGGGTGACGCCGGCTCCCAGGCCGGTGCGCATCTTGGAGCCATCGAAATGCATTCGCCAATGGGTGGAGTCAGGTGCTGGCGGCAGGTACTGGGTCTCGGCCCAGTCGACAAGGAAGTCGGCCAGTGCTTGTGACTTGATGGCGGTGCGGGGCTGGTAGTAGATGGTGTAGGGAGCCAGATCTATGGCCCACTTGGCTACTCGGCCTGAAGCATCACGGCTTCCGATGATCTCGGCAAGTGGAGCGGTGCAAACCACGGTGATTGGATGTTCTTGAAAGTAAGGCTTCAACTTCTTGGCGGCGAAATGCACGCCGTAGCACATCTTCTGGTAGTGGGGGTAGTTCTGCTTGGAGGTCGACAGTACCTCGCTCAGGTAATATACCGGTCTCTGGATAGGGAGCGCCTTGCCTTCGTCCCTGCGTTCGACTACGATAACTGTGCTGACTACCCGGCTGGTGGCGGCAATGTATAGGAGCATGGGCTCTTTGGGAGTCGGAGCCGCCAGCACAAGGGGAGTAGTCAACATCTTCTTCAACTCGAGAAATGCTTCATCCGCCTTGTGGTTCCACTCAAAGAAGGTGGTCTTCTTCATTAGTTGGTACAAAGGGAGAGCGTTCTCGCCCAGCCGACTGATGAATCGGCTGATAGACGCCAAGCAGCCGGTGAACTTCTGCACATCTAACAGCCGGCGGGTGACTGCCATCCTCTCGATGGCTTTGATCTTTACAGGGTTGCACTCTATGCCGCGTTCAGAGACCAGGAAGCCAAGGAGCTGGCCGGCTGGTACTCCGAAGACGCACTTCTCTGGATTGAGCTTGATCTAGAATCGGCGCAGATTCTCAAAGGTTTCTTGGAGATCTTCCAACAATGTTCCCCGTTTTTCCGTCTTCACTACCACATCATCCACGTAGACGTGGGCATTTTTGTCGAGTTGTTTGAGGAGATACTTCTGCATGCAATGCTGAAAGGTGGCGCCGGCATTCCTCAAGCCGAACATCATAGTCAGGTAGCAGAAGGCTCCAAACGGCATGATGAAAGCAGTCTTCAGTCTGTCTGTCGGGTTCAGCTTGATCTGGTGATATCCTGAATATGCATCTAAGAAGCTCAATAGCTCGCATCCGGCTGTGGAGTCTATCACCTGGTTAATTCTTGGCAAAGCAAATGGATCTTTGGGGCAAGCTTTGTTGAGGCTTGTGTAGTCGATACACATCCGCCACTGCTTGTTCTTCTTCAACACTAGGACCGGGTTCGCCAGCCATTCTGGAAAGAACACCTCCATAATGAAGCCGGCCGCTAGGAGTCGGGCTATATCTTCTCCAACAACTTTTCTTTTCTCTTCTGACAGGCGGCGCAAGGGCTGTCTGACGGGCTTCACATCAGATCGGACATGTAACTTGTGCTTGGCGAATTCCGTCGGTACACCTGGCATGTCTTTAGGGGACCATGCAAAGATGTCTCAATTCTCATGGAGGAAATCAACGAGCTCGCCTTCCTATTTGCTGTCTAGGTTTGCACCTATGACAGCGTGCCTCTCCGGGTGCTCCGGGTCCAAAGGTATCCTCTTTGTTTCTTTAGCCGGCTTGAACGAACTCTCAGCTTCCGACTCCTTGGGGTCGGGTGACATCTCTGGCTGCTTGTCGGCCATCGCCACAACCCGGTCAAGGAGCCGCCTCTCAGCTGCGATCACCAGGGACTCGGCCAGCCGACTTCTCACGGCCGCGCAGGCGGACGACTTCCTGTAGTCGCCAGCCACGGTCAGAATCCCCTTTGAACTCGGCATCTTCATCTTGAGGTAGGCATAGTGGGCGACCGCCATGAACTTGGCTAAAGCAGGTCGGCCAAGCAACGCTTGGTATGGGCTTTCAAGGTCCACCACTTCAAACCAGACTCGCTCTCGGCGAAAATGATCTTTGTCTTCGAAGAGGACGTCTATCTGGATCTTGCTGATTGGGGAGCAGGAAAGGCTAGGCACAATGCCGCGGAAAACAGTTCGGCTGCTTTGAAGCTGTTTCTGCTTGATTCCTAATTTCTCCATGGTATCCTTGTACAGGATGTTGATGCTGCTGCCTCCGTCTATCAACACTCGCGAGAAGCGAGTGGCCCGCCTATCAGTGGCCAAGGTAGCACTCAGAACCAAAGCGTAGGAGCCCGGATTCGGCATCACCTCTGGGTGATCTGCTCTGCTCCAACTGATAGGCTTCTCGGACCAATGCATAAACTCCGGAGTATCTGATGCTACTGCATTTACTTCTTGCTGCTGCAACCGTCTGCTGCATCGATCATTAGCCATACTGGTGAACACCACATAAGCTCCATGTTCTTCGGGGTATTCATCTTGTACGACGCCGACTGGCCTGGCCGCCGGCTGCTGGGGCGGCTGTGGAGGCGGCGGCCCAGCAGGCGGTGGAGGAAGGAGGCCGTCTCCCTTGGCGATTCTGGTGAGCCAGTGGCATTTCCGGGTGGTATGGTTTGATGGCTTCGCGCCGCTGTGAAACTTGCAGGGACCATCCAGAGTCTGCTCGTAAGAGAAGTCCGGCAACCAGTTGGACTTGCCGCCTTTCTGCCGCTTCGCCGGAGGCTGCCCCTCAGGCTGTTGGTCTTCGACTGTCGCGACCTGCCGACTGCTGGAAGTTGGCTGCGGGGCCTTGCGCTTGTGATCATTCTGCTGCTGTCGCCGACTGGTATCTCCAGCCGGAGTTCTTGGAGCCTAAGGGGCCACTTTGCCAGTCGCACTAACTTGAATCTCTGTCTTCATGGAGGAGTCGGCTGTGGCATATTTGTCTGCAATGACCAGCAACTCTTCGAGGGTCTCGGGCTCGTCACAGAGGAGCCGGTGCTTGAGGAGGGTGCCTTCTCTACACCCGGCGGTGAAGTACTCGATAGCCTGCACCTCGTGCATGCCCTCGCAGGAGTTCCGAAGCTCGCCGCATCGCGTGAGGTAGTCGCGTGTCGACTCGTCTTGGCCTTGCACGCACAAGGAGAGTTGTCGTGGCTTGGGGGCCGCTTGTACGTGTTGGTGATGTTGCGGATGAAAGCTTCGGTGAAGTCGACCCAACTGTTGATGTTGTGGGGCTTCAAACTATTCAGCTAGGTCCGGGCCGTACCCTGGAGCATGAGCGGAACGTACTTCACGGCAACACACTTGTTGCCGTTTGCTATGTTGACGGCTGTGGAGTAGTCAACTAGCCAATCTTCCGGCTTCACGGAGCCGGTGTATTTGGGCGTGTCTCGGGGGAGCGTGAACCCTTTGGGGAAGGGCTCATCTCGGATGCGGGGCCCAAAGCAGGGTGGACCCAGCTCGTCTTCTTCTTCCAGTGCCAAGGATCGGTGGAGTCGGTCGATCCGGTGGCGAGCGTTGTTCTCTCCGACTCCCTCTCGACGGCCGAGGCGGTCGCCGAGAGTCGGATGCTCGATAGGCGGTGGGGAGACTCGTCTTTCCCTTCGTAGTGGGGGAGGCAGGTAGTCGCCCTGCCGCTCCACTGCCCTTGGGCGGCCGTCTTGGTCGCGCTCGATGGTGATGCGAGTCCGACTGTGGCTGTCAGCCGGATCCTTCTCTTTTCTTCCGCGGACTCCGCCAGTCGGCGTCCGAGACGTCGCGCCTTGATCTCGGCAGGGAGGTAAGTCGTCATTTTGTCGCTGCGGCGCCTCCGTGCGGCAGCCGGCTTCGTTTTGTGTGGCAGCCGCTTTGAGGAGTCGCTGGACTCGCTCGGTCATTAGGCGGCGCTCTTCGCCTTCGAAGTTGTCTAGCTCGTCTACTGCTGCCTGGGCGGCACGGATGTTCTCCACAGGCGTGGCATATACGGGGCGATCGGCCCCGAACAGGTTGGCGACGGCCGCGCCGCGTTGTCGGACCGCGCCTAGGCGACTAGGCCCAGTCGGCGCTGGCGAGCCGCCCACAACGCGATCCATCTCACGTTGGTAGGCCTCTGACAAGCATCTCATGCTTGCCAGCTTCTTCGCGCCTTCGACAAGCTGAAGGCGGCGTGCCTCCAGTGTCTCGGCGTCGGCGTCCTCCAGGATGGGCACCGTCAGGTCTCGCAGAGCCGCGTCGAGCGGGTCATGAGCTCCTTCACCGGAGTGCTCGCCATGACTGATGACGAGCACTTCCGTGATGGCGCTTCTGCCGCTCGCCTTGCGAGGTAGCGGCTCGTCGTAGATCACCATGTTGGAGGGGAACGTGTCGAGCGACACGCCGTCGGAGTCGACCAGCATCGGGTTGGTGGAGCCTACGGACTCCAAGTCCACGGCAGGCTCGCCGGCGACGTGGAGATGGTCGAGGAGGCCCGTGAGGAGGCTTTCGGGGCCGCCCGTGCCCGCATCGGATGCAGGCTCGTCGGAGATGCTAACCTCGCCGAGAAGGTCAGTGAGGCAGCTCGCCGCGCAGGCGTCGTCGACGCTTTGCTGCGCGTCAGGGCAAGCGTCATCGGGCGTGCCGGGCTGGCTACGCTCGCGGGGGAGGAAAAGGGTTCCCGTCCAAAGCAGGTCTCCGCACGATGGTGCACCTCGCCCCACGGTGGGCACCAAATGTCGGGGGTTGGGTGCGACATATGCCAAAGGATGGCTTATCATGGTGGGAGCGAGTAGAACGTCGCCGGTGCCAGGAAACGGGATTAGGAGAAGGCATGCACGCCAGCGAATCTTACCCAGCTTCGGGGCTCTCCGGGGAGATAACACCCCTACTGCTGCTCTGCGGGGTCTCCGCATGATCACTAAGGCGTAGTGACTACAAGGTTGCTCCTAGAGTTGTATTCTGGAGGTGGAAGGAGGCAAGGCTAGCTTTCTTCTTCCTATATGATCTGGTCTAAGGCTAATGGAAGCGAACCCTTAGCATGGGTGCCCGGGGGGGTTTATATAGGCCTACCCCCCGGGGTACAATGGTAATCCGGCTGGGCGCGGGTCCCAGCGTCTGTCTCACAGGCCGCCGTCTTCTCCGCCGACTGATGGGGCCCGCCGACTCGCGGGCCCCGCCGGCGAGTCCGGCACTGTAGCCGTGCTTCTGGTGACGCAGGCTTGGTCGTTGGGTCATGGCAACAGTGCCGCCGTCTATCGGGCAATCACTGTCGTTACTCCCCATCTTGTCTGGTTAATGGCGCGTGGGACCCGTGGGAGAGGCTGGCCGACTCCGGGGAGCCGACTCCTACAGGGCCGCCTTCGGGGCGTATCCGCCGTCTTCTCTGCTCTCACTGAATGGCGGGTCCGCCGTCTCTAAGCCCTATAGGTAGGCCATCGTGGCCACGGTGCGCCGCGCACTGTGGCCGAGGTCAGGTTTGGCATGCCTACAGTGTCGGGCCACGCCGGAGATCTCCGGCGGTATGACAGACTGTAGCCATGCCGGCTCCTCGCAAGAAGGAGGTGACGGCCACGCCGTGGTCATACCCGCCCCGCCTATCGCAATGAGGTTAGGGTCGCGGGCCAACTCTCCATAGCCGGCTCCTCCGGAAGTCGCCGGCCATGAGTCGGCCCATCTGGGAGTCGTCATCTGAGACTCGGCTCATCTGGGAGTCGTCATCTGAGACTCGGCTCATCTGGGAGTCGTCATCTGAGACTCGGCTCATCTGGGAGTCGTCATTTGAGACTCGGCTCATCTGGGAGTCGTCATCCGAGACTCGGCTCATCTGGGAGTCGTCATCTGAGACTTGGCTCATCTGGGAGTCGTCATTTGAGACTCGGCTCATCTGGGAGTCGTCATCTGAGACTCGGCTTTGAGGGGCGCGGCCTGCCCCAATGTCTTGAAAGGTTCTAGGGCTCGGGTCAGCCTACCCGTGGCCCATTACTCCGGCACTTGGGGATGCCCCGGTAGGCATCCCACCTTTCTTCTTCAACAACTACCGGTTAGTATCGGTTGAGCCTAAGTTTTTGCTTCTTCACATGAGTTGTGCTATCCTTGCAATGTAGTTTTCTTTAGCTTTGCTTGCTGTTTGAATAAAGTATCAAGATCTAAAATTATTAAATGGGAGAGTCTTCACATAGTTGCATAATTATTCGACTACTTATTGATCTTCACTTATATCTTTCGGAGTAGTTTGTCATTTGCTCTAGTGCTTCACTTATATCTTTTAGAGCATGGTGGTAGTTTTATTTTTAATAAATAGATGAACTCTCATGCTTCACTTATATTATTTTGAGAGTCTTAAATAGCATGGTAATTTGCTTAAAATCCTAATATGCTAAGCATTAAAGTTTTGTAAGAATTCTTATGAGTGTGCTGAATACTAAGATAAGTTTGATGCTTGATAATTGTTTTGAGATATGGAGGTGATAATATCAAAGTCATGCTAGTTGAGTAATTGTGAATTTGAGAAATGCTTGTGTTGAAGTTTGCAAGTCCCGTAGCATGCATGTATGGTTAAAGTGGTGTAACAAATTTGAAACATGAAGTGTACCCGGCTTGTGCATCCTTATGAGTGGCGGTCGGGGACGAGCGATGGTCTTTTCCTACCAATCTATCCCCCTAGGAGCATGCGCGTAGTACTTGATTTTTGATGACTTCTAAATTTTTGCAATAATTATATGAGTTCTTTTGACTAATGTTGAGTCCATGGATTATACGCACTTTTACCTTTCCGCCTTTGCTAGCCTCTTTGGTACCGTGCATTGCCCTTTCTCACCTTAAGAGTTGGTGCAAACTTCGCCGGTGCATCCAAACCCCATGATACGATACGCTCTATCACACATAAACCTCCTTATATCTTCCTCAAAACATCCACCATACCTACCTATCATGGCATTTCCATAGCCATTCCGAGATATATTGCCATGCAACTTCCATCATCATCATCATGACATACTTTACTTTTGTCATATTGCCATTGCATGATCATGTAGTTGACATCGTATTTGTGGCAAAGCCACCATGCATTATTTTTCATACATGTCACTCTTGATTCATTGCACCATCCCGGTACACCGCCGGAGGCATTCATATAGAGTCATATCTTGTCCTAAGTTTCGAGTTGTAATCCTTATGTTGTAATCAATACAAGTGTGATGATGATCATTATTAGAGCATTGCCCAAACAAAAAAAAAGAGAAAGGCCAAAAGAAAAAAAGGAAGGCCAAAAAAAGAAAATAAATAAAAAGGGCAATGCTACTATCTCTTTTTCCACACTTGTGCTTCAAAGTAGCACCTTGTTCTTCATGTAGTGAGTCTCATATCTTGTGCTTCAAAGTCGCACCTTGTTCTTCATGTAGTGAGTCTCATAAGTTGTCTTTTTATACTAGTGGGAATTTTTCATTATAGAACTTGGCTTGTATATTCCTACGATGGGCTTCCTCAAATGCCCTAGGTCTTCATGAGCAACCGAGTTGGATGCACACCCACTAGTTTTCTTTTGTTGAGCATTCATAGCTCTAGTGCATCCGTTGCATGGCAATCCCTAGTCCTCATGTTGACACCAATTAATAGGCATCTCCATAGCCCGTTGATTATCCTTGTCAATGTGAGGCTTTCTCCTTTTTTGTCTTCTCCACACAATCCCCATCATCATATTCTATTCCACCCATAGTGCTATATCCATGGCTCACGCTCATGTATTACGTGAAGGTTGAAAAAGTTTGAGATTATTTAAGTATGAAACATTTGCTTGGCTTGTCATCGGGGGTATAGAAGTTGGGAACATCTTTGTGTGACAAAAATGAAGCATAGCCTAACTATATGATTTTGTAGGGATGAACTTTCTTTTGCCATGCTATTTTGAGAACACATGATTGCTTTGATTAGTATGCTTGAAGCATTATTATTTTTAAGTCAATATGAACTTTTGTCTTGAATCTTTTGGATCTGAATATTCATAACATAATTAAGAAGATTTACATTGAAATTATGCCAAAGTATCACTCCGCATCAAAAATTCTTTTTTATCATTTACCTACTCGAGGACGAGCAGGAATTAAGCTTGGGGATGCTTGATACGTCTCCAACGTATCTATAATTTTTGATTGCTCCATGCTACTTTATCTACTGTTTTAGGCAATATTGGGCTTTATTATCCACTTTTATATTATTTTTGGGACTAACCTATTAACTGGAGGCCCAACCCAGATTTGTTGTTTTATGCCTATTTCAGTGTTTCGAGGAAAAGGAATATCAGATGGAGTCAAAACGGAACGAAATCAACTGGAGAAGTTATTTTTGGAACGAAAGCCACCCGATGGACTTGGACTGCACGTCGGGGAAGAAGGGAGGTGCCCACAAGGGTGGGGGCCGTGCCCACCCCCCCTGGGGGGCGCCCCCTGCCTCGTGGCCCCCCCCTTCGGTCCACCGACGTACTCCTTTCACCCATATATACCTACGTACCCTAAAACTTCCAGAACAGAAGATAAATCGGGAGTTCCGCCGCCGCAAGCCTCTGTAGCCACCAAAAACCTCTCGGGAGCCCTTCCCGGCACCCTGCTGGAGGGGGATCCCATCACCGGTGGCCATCTTCATCATCCCGGCGCTATCCATGACGAGGAGGGAGTAGTCCACCCTCGGGGCTGAGGGTATGTACCAGTAGCTATGTGTTTGATCTCTCTCTCTCTCGTGTTCCCTCTATGGCACGATCTTGATGTATCCCGAGCTTTGCTATTGTAGTTGGATCTTATGATGTTTCTCCCCCTCTACTCTCTTGTGATGAATTGAGTTTCCCCTTTGAAGTTATCTTATCGGATTGAGTCTTTTATGAGAACACTTGATGTATGTCTTGCTGTGATTATCTGTGGTGACAATGGGATATCATGTGCCACTTGATGTATGTTTTGGTGATCAACTTGCGGGTTTCGTGACATTGGGAACCTATGCATAGGGGTTGGCACACGTTCTTGACTCTCCGATAGAAACTTTGGGGCACTCCTTGAAGTACTTTGTGTTGGTTGGATGAATCTGAGATTGTGAGATGCATATCGTATAATCATGCCCACGAATACTTGAGGTGACAATGGAGTATCTAGGTGACATTAGGGTTTTGGTTGATTTGTATCTTAAGGTGTTATTCTAGTACGAACTCTTTTATAGATTGATCCAAAAGAATAATTTTGAGGTGGTTTCGTACCCTACCATAATCTCTACGTTTGTTCTCCGCTATTAGTGGTTTTGGAGTGACTCTTTGTTGCATGTTGAGGGCTTGTTATATTATCTATCTATGTTATTATTGTTGAGAGAACTTGCACTAAGTGAAAGTATGAACCCTAGGCCTTGTTTCCTATCATTGCAATACCGTTTACGCTCACTTTTATCATTAGTTACCTTGCTGTTTTTATTATTTCAGATTACAAAAACCTATATCTACCATCCATATTGCACTTGTATCACCATCTCTTCGCCGAACTAGTGCACCTATTCAATTTACCATTGTATTGGGTGTGTTGGGAACACAAGAGACTCTTTGTTATTTGGTTGCAGGGTTGTTTGAGAGAGACCATCTTCATCCTACGCCTCCCACGGATTGATAAACCTTAGGTCATCCACGTGAGGGAAATTTGCTACTGTGCTACAAATCTGTGCACTTGCAGGCCCAACAATGTCTACAAGAAGAAGGTTGTGTAGTAGACATCATGCCGCGCCCCGTCTTCCGTCTCTACATGAATCGCTGATGTGGAAGCCATGCCCCACCGCGCCACCCGGCAGCCATCCGGGCACGCTGTGTCAGGGATGATGGAGTTGATGTCGGCCAGGTCCCTGTTCCCATTGGCATCTTCTGCATTAGGACCCGTGGGGGCAAGCCGCGCTGCTCATCTGCGTCGATGGCGTCGGTGTGGCCTTCCCCTAAAAAGACCGGCGGCTCCTTGGCTGGATCCTCTCCTCTCCTCTCTTCCACCTCTCGTCATCGGGTAAGTGGCAGGTATTGTATTCATAATCGGTTCCAATCTCGCACCCCTGATTCACTATTCTTCGTTTGATTCATTTCAGGTGCTCCTTCCGTCGATGTTGAGGTCTTAGTCTCGGTGATTTATCCTTGTATGTTCTGTTGATATTGGTACTGTGTTCTGAACCTTGCTGCTTTGGAAAGGGTGTGGTTTCAATTTTGATGGTTCTGTTCAATTCAAGGTGATTCAGTAATGTTCTGCGTACAAAGTGCTTCCTATTTTTGCGGTGAAAAATAGCGTGTTGGAGATAGTTCAGATAGTCAAAATTTGGCAGTATTTTCTTCTTCTTTTGATCCCGTTTCTTCATAGTTAGTCGGACTCAATAAGAATTAGAGCAAGTTGGAAAGAGGTTTGTTAGGTTGGAACTGATATATTTGCTTTCGCCTAGCAGCCTATACATATCATTTTATATGATGGGGATTGTGCTATATTACCATGTTATAAAAGTAGAGCTAGGATATGTCTTTCTTGAACTGTGTGGACATGCTCATGGCGGAGGTGATTTGTTTGTATGTTTTTTCAAGTAAAGTGGAGAAACTCCTGAATTGTGTCTTCAGAAATAGTTTACTGTTGTTGTGTTTCGCTCTAGTGGTTGTCAAGGTCGATTCAGATGCTGGTTACTGTGTTGGAATCTACCAATCCTTCTAATCATTGTGTTTTTCTGGGCCTGGAGGTCTACGCCAACCCCAGGGCAGGGTGGTTTGAACACCAGTGCAGTACGGGCTGGGACGGACATCATCTTATCTCTGTCTCTACTGATTCAAATTACATGTAACTTATTCCCTCAAAAAAATTACATGTAGTTTATTCAGTTCTACAGCAGCCAAGGGCGGGGCATCGCACCAACGACGGTGACTGCAATGAGGGGACATGCCGATGTTCGTGTCGGCGCCGGAGACCGTGACCACAACTCTGGGGCAAGGTGTTGGTGTCAGCGACATCGCCCGTGTTAGCCCCTTGAGTTTTGGACATGCCGTGCTCTGGTTCTGGAAGCTGCCATTCCCATCAAGCCCCTCGAGCAGCCTTCAGGTGAGCGCACAGCTTCTGCTCCATTAACGCAAGTATCCAGGGGTTCGACTGCGTGGGCAGGAGCTCGGCTTGATTCACTTGCATATGTATTTTTTTCCTTTGTGGGCAGGAGCTCAGCTTGAATCACATACATCCATATGTTCATGCATGTTAATCCTCTATTGGATATGGTTTAGCTCATAATGTAGGCCATGAAGATAGGCTTCCTTTTCCGAAAATGCCAAACAGAGACCGAGCTCAATGGAGGCCTTTATTTGAAAACTTCAAAATTTAAACTTTTCAGTTTCAAAAAATTCTATAAATAAATACACATATACCTAGATACATAATGTACATGTGTGCAATTTTTTAGGTGGAAATACATTAAAATGTGAGCTACACAAAAAAGACAAATCTGTGGCTTTTTACCATATGTATTGTTCATCTTCAAAGTCCATGATTTTGTTTTTTTTTGTGCCGCTCACAATTCAAGGTATTTCATCCTGAAATTTTTCACACATACACTTTACATCCTTGCATACATGTGTATCTTTTTTTCAGATTTTTTTGAAACTGAAATTTATGAATTTGAATTTTTCAAAATAAGGGCTCCATGGAGCTCGGTCTCCAAAATGCCCCACTCTTCCTTTTCTGCTTATAAGCAACTAATTAATAAATGAATCCGGGCATGGCTCTACCATGTAGCACTCAGTTATGGGGCATCTATGCTTATATTTAATAATAATAAACAAAAGGAGTATGTGTGTTCTACAATTCTGCAAACTGTCAAAATTATGTTCATCTTTGTGATTTCAGTTTGGATCTAGGTGCTTCTGGCTGTTTCTGGAGTTCAGGTTCAAGTTAACCATGGAGGTGACTCATCCTTTATTTTCGTGAGGTTACTTGTGTCACATGTTACTGTTGCTTTAATCTTTGACATACTGTGCAAGTTGTTGAATTTCCTGAGTTTGTTTTCTGCTCCTGAGTTTGAATTTCCCCAAAATGCGCGCCCATTGTTGATGCGGTTACGGGTTAAATAGTCGTGGATTTTATCGTCGTAGTTCGACGCCCTGTAGTTTCACATGCCTCCCTTTTTCTATTTGGAGTATATAGGTGCAGAGGATTTATAACTGAGTGGATCATATGTACTCTTTTTATGATGCATCTCTGACCATGCAATTTCTTGGCGTGATAGAGAAGCCAAGAAGGACGAGATTGTCAAGTCAGCGATCGAGGTGCAGGCAGGTTGCTCATTCAGTTCAGCAATTGTGTGGATGTATTTTTTTGGAATCATATGCCAACACCTTAGTGTTTAACATAGTGATGGTTGTTGATTTTCTGTTACAATCTGCTGGTAGACGTGAGAGACATCTGGATAGATTCTTCCTTACTAGAGCCATACGACCAAAAAAGATGATTGGAAAGGCTCTTTCCAAGCATAAGGTGGAGTTTATTTCTTAATGTAATTTGGCTAGTCTGATGTCTATTTTCTGAAACTATATCGCCGTTGTAGATTATCTGATGAAAATTGCATTCTCTGTTGGGCACTGATTCAGATATATTAATATTGGGGAAGTCTCCCATATACTGCTCGAGGTCGGGAAGGTGCGGAGGCTGCTAGAGGAAGCGTTGGAGGCCGAGCGCAGGAGCAATGATGATCTGCTACTGGTGCTGGACCATGTACGTCTTCAAAGGAACGATAGTGGGGTGGCTGGCTGTATCCGCCAGATTTTTGCGGCTGTGCTTAGCCAAGTTTTGAGAGCATATTCAGTAAATCTTGGTTGCTCATATCTTGGCATGGCATGTCTTCTCATAGCATGCCGCAGGGCCTAGGCGAAGGAAGAGAGAAAGAGAGAGGAAGGGAGAGAGTGGTGGGTGGCGGGAGAGAGCGGATGGGAGATAGAGAGGGAGGCAGGGAGAGAGAGGGGGTGGGGGTTGAGGGAGAGAGGAAAAGGTTTACCATGATGCAATGAAAAAGTGTGCAACCATATGATGATAACAAGTACATTGCAATTTAATTTAGAGATACACAACATAGGCTACCATTGCAATTTAATGAATTTAGGACTGAATTTTCTATTAGGAATTTTGCAACTCCTCGAACCAGCTATTGAAATTGAATCTCCCTAAATTTTCTAACATGTGGGAACAGAGTTCAAAGAATACATTGATTAAATCAGAACATTCAATAAAAACTCTTTATTCTAATACATGTCATTTGTGCTCTCCAGCGGCCTTTGTAATTGTCCATACTTCAGAAGCAACAAATCTACCATCCTGAAAAATAGTGATTTGATTCAGCATGTGTTTGGCCAAGATTCCGAACACCAATACTTAATGAACTCCACATTATATGTTTCATTTTGCCATGCTTCTTCACAAGTTCCAAATTGTTATTTGGCTTAAATTGATTAAAATTTAAAATTTTGTGTAATCAAATTGCAGGATATGTGTTTGCTATTTTTTTCCCTGAAGGCAGATCTTGTAAGCTGCTATGTTCTTTGAACCCGTGGGTAGCAATTTGATTTAAGTGGCCTGGTTCTCTCAATCTGTGTGTAGCACATCCTGTTTGAACACATAACTATGTACCAACCACCTCGTAGGAGGTCTTCCAAATTTTCAATGAAATGAAACGCAAAGGCCTTTTGCATTTTCTCGAGAAAAAAAGTTCAAGTAAGTAGTGTATGAAGCTATGTGATAGTCCAAACTCTCACTAAATATCATGGTTACTAATGCCAATTAGCATCTCATAATTTGATGCCAAATTTCCTTTGCCTATATGTGATCAGAACAGTTTACATATATATATCTTTGAAATGTCTGCTTACACTTTTTTTAGGACAGCTGATTTCAGTACCACACGTAATAATTTTCTTAGGTGAATTTCAAGACATTATATGGTTATCAGAGTGTCATTTTTTGATTTGGACCTGCATGCCATGCTTTCAGCAGCCATTGTATAGTTAGCTACTCATCTTGTCACCTAGAGTTATACCCCTGCACATATCTGAAGGCAAACATGGTACGCAAGTGATCTGGTTATGAAAATCTTCATGGCCAGTCAAAATGTACCTGATGCTAGGTGAAAATAATCACAAAGGTTCATTGAAGATGCATTGGATTTAATTATTTAGTTTTTCCCATGGAGTTAATTGTCATTGAGAAGCATACTATTTTGTTGATGGATCGTAACTTGTTAGTTGTCATTATTTAGTTTTGCCCCTGGAGTCCAAGAGTCCATCAAATTTCATAGATTACTTCATAACTTGTTGTTGATGCTTGTTTATGCCTTCTGAATGTGTGCTCTGTAGCTTGCTATTGTCGTTTGACACTTGGACTTAGATGATATGACTTGGGGTTCGGTGCATAGCTCTTCCAAAAATATAAAGTACGGTAGAGCATCTTGGATAGTACATAGCTCACTGAGGCCTTCCGCTCCTTCGATTTATTTTGTTTTGAGCAATGTTGATTGGCTTGAACCATTGGAAGTATATCACCATCGGTTGGCTGAGAAGCTTGTGTACTTTCTATAAACTATTAAAGCTTTGTGCTGAAATGCAGGCCAAGATTGATGAGTTAAAGGCGAGAACAAACTACTATACTACCCAGCAACTTATACAGGTGCATTTCCTATATTTTACAATAACATGACCTGCCAATTGTGCTTTATGCAGAGTTGTACTGGTTAGTAGTTTGTGTATGAAAAATAAGCATGATTTATGCTCCCTTTTCACCTTCCTGAAAACAGTACATGTTGTATGTGTTGATGACGCTTTCATAGTGGTGATACAGAGATATGGTCTTGATCCTACTCAAGCTCGTCGACACCGATGTCATGGTAGCTGCTTCTGCGAGTCTCTTGTCATCTTCTTCGCTGCCGGCTTGGTAAATCTCTCAGTTTACTTCTCCTCTTTCTCTCTTGAGCTCTGTAGAAAGTGGGCTAGGTGGGGAGGCCGAGGGCAAAGTGCACCAGGAGGTGCATCGGTTTGAACGTATGTGTAGCCGGTAAGGGCTGGTTCATTCTCATCTCAAAGGCTGAAAGATCCACTGCTGCAGGTCACCACATCCGCTTCCCACAGCTGCGGACGACGATAAGGAGGTGGTGGGTGACATGGGCAAAGAGTGCTTGGAGGTCAATGTTGCTTGTCTGCGTGTCTGCATAGAGAATTTTCTGTTGTTTGATTTTGTTTTATAAGTCCATATTGCATGTCTGCATAGAGAATTTCATAATATGATTGTTATTATTATATGTCTTACAGAAGTGCACAGTTTCACTATATCATAGTATTATAAATGCATGAGGGTTGATCTGGGTAAGTGTCTGGCGCTCTCTCCAGCATGCCACAATGTAGCATTTCTTAATGTTGTACAATGATGCTGATATCACATACAATAGCAGTGGATATGGTGGTAATGTGAGCTACGTGAAACCTTGCAACCTACTATTTTAACTACCATTTTTTATCTTTAGTTTCTGAATTATTACCAATCACACATTAATCTCGAGGCGATTCCATGCTTGATCACCTCTTAGGTGGACTTATCCCCTCATGTTGCCGGAACAAGGAGCAGTGCTGCCCAAACTCCCGATTACCCATTGTATTGAGTTAATTACCCTTGAGGTGCGGACTTGCCATTTATTGTGATTTTACCATTCCTCATTTTAAAATTTTGTTCCACAAGATAGTTCTTGCTCATAGAGGATTTTAAAAAAACAGAGAACTTGTCAAGTTTGTGCTTTGAAAATGGGATACTATGCTCAGTTCTAACTTTAGTGCTGACAAAATGGAGGATTCCATGATACCTATTCCTATGTACCTTCATGTGAAGAAGAAATTACAACATTGTAATATATCAACTAAAATTGTGCACTAATTTATTGACGGAACTACTAAAGCATGACTTTTGACTCATTTGCCTACATTATTGAACTTAGCAACGCACGGGCATACTACTAGTATCACTAGGAACGCACACACGAAAGATAAATGGGATCCGCACAACCAAGGAGTGAGCTCTAAGATGTGTAACCACAAAAATGCTCTTGTTATACGGATACTAGATAGATGCTAGCTCGATTGCTCTAATGGGCTAGATACGCTAGTGCACCAACCTAGAAGAGAAACGAGTCGTTTTACTATTCCAAGTATGCTTATGTATGTAGTTACCAAATGATGTATCTATGCTATGAGGCTCGATACTATTGCTTACAAGCTCTTTGCTTCTCTTCTCTTTTCCTTAAAAGCTTTTGACTATGCCTCAATGCTTGGTATGCGAGCCACAACACGAGATAACAAGTAGTATATGCACGGGAGAGACATAATGCTAATGGTGCACTAAGCCGTGGCCTGGCAATACTCGACAAGCTAGTCTCATTGGGTAAGCTACGAAAAAGAGGCTCGAGGCTATGAAGGTAATGGCAAGGGGAAAACAATGGTGTCATCGAGGTTACGTCCTTGCTTACGGTTGTTATGAAGATGGAGTGGTCGAAGCCGATGTGGAGTCCGAGTCGATGGTCGAGTGGCGGTGATGATGAAGTCAAATCACGCCTAAGTAGCCGAAACACCTTAGGACACGAGATAAACCACAACCCAAAACTCAAACAACCACGAGAAATAGTGCGGAAGAACACAAGTGGTGGTGGGGTGACAAAATGGTGGAAAACAAAACTGGCCGAAAGTCTCTAGATAGTCCGTGCGCACGGGGTAAGTGAGGCCCGTGTGCATGGGGTCTCAATGGCCCGTGTGCACGGGGTCCTTAGCGAGTGGACAAATTGCTCCGGATCCGTGGTGATTTCCAAACTTGAGTCCAAATCCAAAGGATGGAAGGGTGGGGAAGATGGTAGGGGTAGATCCACTTGCCAAACACCAAATTCATGGATCAAATCAACCAAATCTCACAAGATCAACAAATTGCAAGAAAAATTTTTGGGGCTATTTTTGGTGGGGATTTTTGAATTAGGACGAAAAACAACAAAATCAAGATAGAAAGTGGAGGGTAGGGACTCCAAGATGTGAATCAACCTTGCTCATGATACCAAGATGTTGTACAGTGAAACCCTAAGATGGATCTTTTCACACTTGGAGGGGGAAAGGAGGAAGACCACCAAGAACACAAGCGGAATTCGATCCAACAATACCAAGTTACACATCCACTAGAATAGCAACACAAGATCCACAAGTTCACAAACACAATCAAAGGAAAGATACAATGTTAGAGTTCTTCCCACTCCTAGGAGTTGAGGTCTTGATGATGGTAGTCTTCTCCAAGGTGGAGGTCTTGAAATGCACAAGTGGATCCTCTCCAAAGAGGCCATGATCTCCGATGGAGGTGGTAGAAGGAGCAAAGCTCACAAATATCTCATCTAATACTTTCCTAACCCTAAACATAACCCTAGGTACGAAATATATGGGCTTGGGGTCGAAGTGGAAGAAGGGGAGGTCCAAAGCGCCATCTCAGCCACCCATCCTGTAGAGCCCAAGCGCATGGGGTAAGTTGGGCCCGTGCGCACGTGGGTCCCGTGTGCATGGTACATGCCCGTACGCACGGGGTGCTCCAGCGTCAACTCCCTGGATAGTCCATGGGCACGAGGTCTCTAGGCCCGTGCGCATGAGGTCGCCCGAGACTTCCTGTCGAGCTGTTGTAGTGCTCCGTCTTGCTCCGTGTGGCCTTGGGATGGTCCTCCTTCTCCTTGGTGGTGTTCCTCTTTGTACCTAATGAGGCATAGAGTATTTTGGTGAGGTAGCAACCAAGTTCCACTTGTATCCATATGCATGTCAACTAGGAAGGAGTTCACCTTGGTTTCCATTGCACGTGCTCTAGCTCTTGTCAGGGTCCACGTGGTGCTTGAGGTGTCGGTGTAGAGTCCATGGGGATGATGGAAGGATGCTCCGTGTCACCCTTGATCCATGTTGTCTTCGTGCCCCCATGCCGAAACGATGCCTCTCTTATAGGTATGCTAATTGTTTTTCGGTGGGTTAAAACCTTAATGTAAATAGATAAACATGTCTTTTCATAAGATGCGTGTATGCCATGACATTTTGTATTACAAAGTATGACAGTTTCTTTTTTTCTTAAAAAACAATGCTCAATTTTAAATTACATTTTTAGAGGGTTTTATCAAATATCACATGGCAGCATTCAGTAGCACTGACATGGCAGTTTTCAGTAGTAGTCACATGCCCTTTTATTTTTTTGAAGATTGCATAACAGTTTTTGTATCTAAACCATGCAATTGAACACCCACACCAAAGTACGCAGTCTAAAATGTAGGGATGACATGTTTTTTGATTTGCAGTTTATTAGGTTTCTTAGCAGTACTTACATGGCAGTTATAGTAGTACTCATTAGACATTTTTCCCAGCGGCATACATATGATTGTCCCCCCCCCCCTCCCTAAACTGTCATGTGCAGTTTTATTGGATATGGCATGTCATTTTTCATTTTCCCTAGCATGGTAGTTTTGGTGGATCATAGTATGGAATGCATGGTAGTTTTGGTGGATCATAGTATGGAATGCATGGTAGTTTTAGTGGATTTAGCATGGCATCCTTTAGCAGCACTCACATGGCAGTTTTAGTACTACTCACCAGACATTTTTAGCCGCACTCACCTCGCAATTTTAGTACTACTCATTTGGCATTTTTAGCAGCTTTCAGGTGACAGTTTTAGTACATATGGTTGATTATATGGCATGACAGTTTTAGTGGTTGAGCACATTCAGAGTTGAAAAGCTGGGGGGTGCCCGACTTTTCTTCTCGTCGTCCACGCTGCCTCCACAGGGAGCACCTCGGGTGAACCCTAGTCGCCGCTCCCAACTCTCCTCTCCTCTCGCTGCTGTCGTCGAAGAAGGTCGGCGAGCGAAGCTCGCTTGGCAGACGGCGGTAGCGGGCTCACCTCCACACCTCGCGAGGAGGCCTCCGGCTACGGTGCGACGGTGCCCCTGGGCGCCCGATAGCGTGGAGGAAGCAGGATGCTGGGGCGGTGGCCCCAAGGGACTCCAGCGATGGTTGTGCCGCCATGGCTACAGGGGCAGCGTGGGGCGGCCTTGGCAGCTGGTGGTGACTGATCTTGGGCATCCGGCCCAGATCTGGTTTTCTCCGGGTGGTGTGGGCTCGGGCACCGGCCAGCGGCCCTGAGAGGTGGTGGTTGTGCGCCTGGGCTGGTCCCTTCTTCGGCGTGGTTGAGGATGGCTAGTGGTGGTGGTGTGGTGCCGGCGGTGCTCAAGGTTGGCTCTGTTCGACGATCGGCGTGCCAGGCGGTGGGATTTTAGTAAGCTACGACCTGTTGTGGATCCCGGATGCCAAAGCGGCGGCTCTGGGCGGTGGTCCGATGGGTCTGCCTCATGTGATGAGGACGGCCGGTCGTGGTCATCGTTGGTGGAGAGGAGGCCGACAGCGTCCGGTGTCACTTCTCTGCAACGTTGATGAGTGTGTCCCACCTTCCTGTAGTGGTGAACTCACCCGACAACCAGCTCCCTGGTAATGGCTCCGGTGGTTTGGATTTTGTTCATGGACGAGGCGAAATCTTTGCACGGCTTACCGATGCTGGCAGCGATGATGCCTGTGGGTGTCGTTTCCTTCTTGGGGTGCTACCATGGTCCTGATCATGTCCCTTCTCGAGCGCTGGGGGAAACCCTTGTTCCGGCCCTCCGAAACAGGCGGCAGCGGTGTCACAACATCGTTACCTTCATGAAGGCGGCGCCTTGGCTACTCACGGAGTCCTAGGAGCTATAGTTTGGAGCGTCTCGCTTTTGGTGTGGGTTGCCCCTCAGGAAGTGTGCCTCTAGGGCGCTATGTATGCCATTGTTGCGCATCTTCTTCTTCATGCCCAGCTAAGTCCTGCCATCGACCTGCCGACTCTTCTAGGCACTATGTGGTGGGAGGTACGTTGATCTAGTTAGTTCTGTGGTCATTGGTGTGGCTTGGATGTTGCTTGCAACGGTAGTGACGCGACCTGTTTGCTCGGTGCCGCGTCTTCTTTGCTTTCTTGGCTAGGGATAGGGCAAGGCAAGTTCTCTCATTCTCGTTTGTAGTAGGTGTGGTTCTAATCCCGGGGATTAGCTTGGTGTGTTTTGCCTTTTGGCATTGTACTCAAACCGTGGATGGGTCTCTTCACCCTTTCTTCTGTCAATATATGATACACATGCTTGTGCGTATTCGAGAAAAAAAGATAGTTTTAGTGGGTATGACATGACATTTTTCCTATTATTTATCTTTCATCTAAAAGAACAACATGTGTGTGCCATAAAATGCTACTGACACCTATTGACACCTTCCACACAAATTTACATAGCAAACCCATTTAGTATTTCCTCAAAAAACACATTGAGTATGCGCGTGTAAGTTTATACTACCTGTAGCTCCAAAATTTACATAACATGTCATTTTTTTGTGCACCTTTTCTACACTGTGGTGGTAAAAGCAGCGGGTTTTGACCACGACATTGTTAGAGCAACTCTAGCAGACCCCTTAAAACTAAGACCCATAAAACAGTTTTAACGGCTAAGAAAAACACATTACAAAGGTTGAAATCGGCTGCGGATATTCTCTTTCACCGGTCGGGTTTGCCGGCGTTGTTCCGCCGCAGCCGATTTCAGCCCTCAAACTGTAAGACCAAATAATGCAATTGGCCACAATTTTGACAAATAAAACACAAATTACGAGAATTCAAACACAGCTTTTGAGACATTTAAATGTAGTTTTTGCGCCACAACTCAAAAGACATCGCATCCATCGTCACTTCATTATCATCATCATCATCATCATCATCATCATCACAAGATCAAACCTTCCCCGTCCCCATTGCCATTTCCTGAGACACCACCACTTGCCGAACCACCATCGAACCTTGGCACTGCATGGCCTCTTGCGGCTAGCCTTCTCCTCTCCAACATCTCCAACCTTGCAATGTCATGCCATTCTTTGGTGACCTCATCCATCTCATTCCGATTCATGAGCATGATCTTGTTCTCCTCGGCAAGAAGCTTGGCCATGGCTTTGTTCTCATCAGCCATGGCTCTTCTCTCCTCAATGGCATTCTTGCGGCGGCAGGAGCGCCATCGGCGGGCATGATGGGGGAAGTCGGAGTGTAACAGCCCGAGATCGATGCTCCAGAAGCCTTCGAGTTATTTCGTTGTTGCCATGTGTTTTATTTTGTTTGTTGCATTCATCATCACATCATGTGCATTGCATCCGCATGTTTTCATAAAACGCGTACGTTCGTAGTTGCCGCCTCTCTCTTTGTATCCATTGACCTTCCGCCAGGCCACTTTGTCGTTGTCGAACTCTCTCAAACCCCCTCGTGTCATCCGAAAACTTTCCCGAACCCAAACTGGGCACTCGTGACCGATGGGTCTAGTTCATCCCCAAACATACCTAAAACATCTTTGGTTTCTCATTGGACTTCCCTAGCCTATTTATTCTCAACCGCATGATTACGATCGGAGGGACTAGGTAGCCCCTACCCAAAATCTAATGGTATAAATATCAGCCCTAATTTGTAGGAGAGTTGTCCCATCCCCGAATCCCTCCGGCGCCGTCACCCTATCACATCTTCCACATCGGGATCTACATCCCACCAACCCTTCGCCTCCACCTTCTCCTCGATCCCAAACCAACCAAAGCCTCCACCTTTCTCCTCAATTCTTCGTAGCCGCCCCACCTATACCCAGGCCCGGCCCTGAGGGGGGCAGGGGGTGGCCGCCCAGGGCCCCTGAAATCAGGGGGGCCCCCATTTATGTGTGTTACATTTACGTATCTACTCCATTTGGTCCAGCGCACAGCCCAAACTTGAGGTGTGTAGGCGGCAAGACGCCCAGCCCTGATGACGCCACACACGGAGGCAAGAAACCAATAACTTGTTCACGAATAGATGAGATCGTGGCGGCAGCCCTGATGATGCCCGACGTTTGATCTCCTGCAAATCCTGGCGGCAGTCGCCCATCGCCGGCCCTCACTCCGACCACGCTGACAAGCTGAGTCGCCACGGCGGGTTCTAAGATTTTTGCCGGCGTCAGAGCATGCCCCACGATCTATCCGGGAGGACGTCGGCCATGCCGCCGCCGAGACATACCTAGTCCGCGCAACTCCTGTTCATCCTCCTTCAGTACATGTGGTAATGGGCAACTCTTATTTCCCCTTTCTGAAAAAAGGAACTCATCTCCGTGATACTTCTTGAGGCTGTTGTTTTTTGTTTTAGAGATATAGTTGGATGGTATATTGAAACGATAGAGGAGGGTTTCTGAAGAGTATTGTGATTGTTAGACCTCAGTTTTGGTACTGATTGTCTAACTGCTGACAACATTGGGGATATGATTGTGTAATTTAACTTTACATTCTAGTATTGTACACATACTACCGAGGATCTCTCTTCTGAATAATGCCCACAATAGATGAACTATACCCATATGATTTATGATTCTCCCAATTAGTCAAGAAATTTTCACGTTGATTTCTGCAAAGGACACATTTATAGGCCACTTCATAGGATTACCTCATTGGAATTTTTAGAGGCCAGTGTATTTCTAATTGATTTAAACTTCTATGTGTATACCTACTATTTTAGCAGCCAAGAACTAGCTTATTATATAAATCTGCATTACTGAAATCAAGTTCATGGCTGCGACACCATGCATTTTCACGCATTTCAACGGGATGCCATTCCAATCTGTGCACTCTTGTACGGAAAATTTTACTTACAAACTCTCAAGCTTCATATTTCCTAGTCTACATTGCACACATGATTTAGCTTATCCTCTCTATATGCATCTTTTAATACTTTCTGTTTTTTTCAGGATAGGTTATTGGTGAATAGATCAACTTCTTGCCCACCTAATACATGGAGTTTTACTTATGTCTGGTTTCAGAAGAGGTATGTGAAAATCAAATTTACCTTTCATCTCATATGAAACATCATTGCAACATATTTCTTGCAGTGAGTAACTTATATTTCTCGACAAATTAATTATCCTATACATAGTTATTGAATTTAATTTAGGCATGCTTATTATTATTGCGATGTTTTATTAAGGCCCCCCGGATTCTAGTTTCGCCCCGGGCCCCAAAATCTCAGGACCGGCCCTGCCTATACCTAAACCCTAGCCCGCACCCAGCGCCCGATCCCCAACTCCCTCGATCCATCTCTCCCTCGATCCCCTCCTATGCCGCAGCGAGCGCGTGCATCGCGCCCGATCTCCTCTTTGCTCCCGACGCCGCCCCATGTCGCCGTGTGACGCCCCCGATTCAACCGTACACTAATCATACACGCAAATGTGTACGATCATGATCAGGGACTGACGGGAAGATATCACAACACAACTCTAGACACAATCAAAATAATACAAGCTTTATATTACAAGCCAGGGGCCTCGAGGGCTCGAATACATAGCTCGAAACACAAGAGTCAGCGAAAGCAACAATATCTAAGTACAGACATACGTTAAACAAGGATGCCTTAAGAAGGCTAGCACAAAAGCAACACGATCGAAGAGGCAAGGCCTCCTGCCTGGGACCTTCTAAACTAACTCTTGGTCGTCGGCGGTCTTCACGTCGTAGCATCCATCGGCGGTGGTATCTAGCTCCAAGGATCCACCATCTGGTTGCATCAACCGGAAAGAAGAAAGAAGGGGGAAAAGGGTAGCAAAGCAACCGTGAGTACTCATCCAAAGTACTCGCAGGCATCAGATCTATACTAAGTATGCATTGGTATCAAATGGAAGGGTTGTATCTGTGGACTGAACTGTAGAATGCCACAATAGAAGGGGGAATGCCTAGCCTATCAAAGACTAGCATCTTCACGCAGCTCTGAGCATCTTGTAGCATGTAGAAGAGTAAAGAATAGCAGTTTAATATTAACAAGCAGGTTGTAGCATTAACGCCCAGAGATCCTTCCTCGACTCCCTGTGAGAAAGCAATCCCGGAGCCACATATCTTAAGTATCCATTCGTAGTTGTATAAGATCAGGATATAAGTTTGAACGTCCGTTACCATGGACCCGGCTATTAATAGATAATCTTCCCTGCAGGGGTGCACCACGTTTTCCAACACGCTTGATTACTCTGGCCGGACACACTTTTCTGGGTCAATGCCCGGCCTCGGAAAATCAACACGTCGTAGCCCTACCTAGGCTCGGTAGAGAGGTCCCCGCCGGTCTACATCCTAAGCACTCCGAGGTCTGGGCCTATCGCCCGTTGCACTCCATATCGTTGCGCACAGGGCGGGTCCAGGCTCCACCACTACAGGATGGTGCCGGCCCAGCCGTGCCGCACTGCTGTTGGACGTCTGACAAAGCTTCGGCTGATACCACGACGTCGAGGCCCATAACTATTCTCGCGTGGTGGTTGGTGCGTAAAGGCCAAAGGACAACTCAAAACAAATACCCAAACATGTTAGTGCATTATTAAAAGGAGTGACGGCTGTTGGGACAAGTTCGAAGCTATAACCCCTCCCGGGTGATACCGCTAAACAGCCAGCCACCACTATCACAATGCACGGGTGCTCTCCGGGCCCGCTCGGCTTTCACAACGGTCTCCAGTAAAGTCAAGCTAACTGTGTGTCTAGACATCAAGGGGAAAACCTGAGGAATCACCCCCGGTGGATTCCACTCAATGTAATCATCAAGGTGAATGTAAGAGGGACCACCCTCGAGGTTCACACTTGAGGTGTTGAACGACAGAGCCGTATCGGTAATGGTGAAAGAGGAAATCACCCTCGATGACCACGACCGAATAGCTACACTACAGAATTATCATCAGGAGTGCGTTATGAGGGATCACCCTCGGCACTCGTTAATAGCTCTGCATAGTCGAGCAACAAAAGGGGCGTGAAGTGATGTGAGGTATCGGGCTCTGGTCATCGATCACGTTGATCGAGTCGTCAAAGATGAAGCAAGGGTAACAAGGACAAGGTGGGGGTCACTGATGGATCACTAACCAACCTATACTAAGCAGTTTAAGATAAGCAAGTAGGTAACAATAAGCAGGTACAAAAGCAGGCTATGCATCAGAATAGGAGCAAACAATAACAGTAGAAAAATCTAATGCAAGCATGAGAGTATAGAATGGGCTCTATCGGGATGATCAAAGGGGGGGCTTGCCTGGTTGCTCAAACAAGGAGGGTCGTCGGTGACGTAGTCGATCACAGAGGCATCAGCAGCGGTCTCAGGGTCTACCGGAGAGAAGAGGGGAAGAAACAGTAAATGCATAGCAAGCAAGAGCATAACAGGACAACAGACAGAGCTAGACGTGTTCTAGCGCGGTGCTACACGCTACCGGTAAAGGGGAACAACATCCGGAAAAGTTTTCCCGATTCCGTACGTCTGTCAGACAGATGAACCAGATGAGAAAGGTTACATGTTCGCTATGCTAGAAACGTGTGGCGGACGAACGGACCGCGTGTTCGAATTCGTCTCGTCGTTCTGATCAACTTTTATGTAGAAAACTTTTTCATCCGAGGTACGGTTTCTATGATTTTTTAAAGATTAAAACAATTTTTTTAGATTTTTATATTTAGTTAATCCGAATTGACCAAGTCAAATTTGACTAGTCAAAGAGGCAGGTGTGGCCCGCATATAAGTGTCATAGGTGCCATTTAATTAGTCCAAACTAGGTTAAACTAGTGGGGCCACACGCCATTGTACATATACTACTAATTAACTACTACTAACCTAAACTAGCACTAACAAGGGCCGGCCACACACGGCCGTGGCCAAGCCGGCCACACACACCACACACCACACACAGAGCACGTAGCTAGGGGTTAATTCTGTTCTCTGAACATAGCATTTTGCGATTTTTATAGGATTTAATCCAGACATCGAAGGGATTTGGTCCAGTGGGAACATTTGAGCATTGTCAAGTGTAGTACCTCCACATAATAATTTGGCTCCTCTCAACTATCATTTTGTTGCTATTTAGCGGCTGCCCAAAGGGTTAGTCAATGTAAAATTAGAAAAGCTAGCAATAGCTACAGTAACTGAATGTTACTGAAGAAGTGCAGCAACAGCATGCACACGAGTTGGGCTCCGGGCGTGGCGTTGCACGGCGTGAGGCTGGGCCGGTGAGGGACGCGGGGTGAGGGGCGAGGCAGGCTGCGGCTGCAGGACGGCTGGGCGCAGGCGGGCGGACGCAGGGCCGGGCGCAGCCAGCGCGTGTGCGCAGGCGGCAGCAGTAGCGGTGGCTACAGCAGGTTGCAGCACGGGCAGGGCGAGTGCGGCCAGCGAGCACGCGGGGATGAGCAAGGGAGCAGGGTGCCGGCTTGGTCAGTTGGCAGCGGGCGCGTGCTGGCGCGAACGGCGGCGCGGGCGAGGCAGAGGAGGGCGAGGCTAGGGACGACACGGGTCACGGCCATGACGCGAACAGAGGCGCAAGCGCGCAGGCGGCGCGCGGATGAGGCGCGCACGAGGTGGCCAGGCGAGGCGTGGGACGCGGCAGGACGGTTCCGTCGGGCGTTGGCGGTCACGGTGTGGCTCGGGCATGGCACGGCGAGTGGCTGGCCCGGCGCGGCCAAGTCGCGGAGGAAGAGCATCAGGCGCAGGGGAGCATGCGCGGGGCGATGCGGTGGCGGTGCAGAAGAAGACAGGGACTCGCGGCGAGAGGCTCGGGCGGCAGCAGCAGCCAAGAGCAACAGCAGCGGCAATTAGCAGGGGCAACAGAGTAGTAGTAGCGGCGGCATCTACGGCAATGGTGACGATGAGCTACAGACGTAACAGGAAGCTAGGCTATGGCACCGATTCAATTGGGAAACAGAGGGGTTTCGGGCGTCTGCTCACATCGTTGACGAGGAGCTGCTTGGTGATGCCGGAGGGACTAGTGGTGGAGCGAATCGACGACGAGTGTGCAGTGTCCGTGGTAGACGAAGACATGTCGACAACGTTGATGTAGCGACACCCAGCACCAGCCAGTGCTCGTAGTGGACGTAGGGGACGATGAGGCGACGGAAAGGCGAGGACCAATGGCGACGCAGCTCCGGGCATCCACATGCGGGCTCGAGCTCGAGGGGTCGGGGGTACAAGGGGGAAAGTGGGGATTAGGGTTCGTCATGAGAGGGGCGCCAACCCTATTTGTAGGCGGGGGATCGCCGGCGGATGGCCGCCACGCACGCCATGGCCACTGCCATGGCCGTGGATGTGTGCCACAATCCCCCTGTTTCCTGTACAGAGGAGGTGGTGAAGTGGAGGTGGGCTAGGCTGGTGTAGTGGGCCAAGGCCCAGGGGACAGGGGGTGGGTTGTTTTCTTTCTATTAATTTATTTTGCTTGTTTATATTTTTATTACAATCTGTTTCTAAGATTTTAGTAAGCAAAAATAGTTGCAGTAAAACATACAACTGGAACCAGAATTGAGTTACAAAATAACCCATAGCCACAAAAAGTTTCACTCATCATCAAAATAGTTTGCCATTTTATAAATTATAAAGGGCATTTAATTAATTGTTTAAGCCACTATTTTATCTATTTAAGTGCATTTAAATATTCTATAACAATTTGGTTTCTTCACCAACAATACTTATGAATTATTTTCTATATCTTGCACACTTTAGTTTTGACGTTTGAAAACTTTTTTTTACTTTGTTTCAAATTTGAATTTGAACCGGTTTTCGAACCAACGCGAGTTTAACAACAGTAAACGCGGTGACGTGGCATCATTAGTAGGGAATCAATGTAGCTTATTTATCTGGGCGTCACAATTCTCCTACACTACAAGAAATCTCGTCCCGAGATTTAAGGGGTGAAGTAAGGGGGAAAGACTCGGGAAGGACGAAGCTCAACACAAGATAGGTACCTGGGGGCTATCTCAGAGTCAAGGTTGTACAGTAGAGTCAGGTTTCGATCCTGTGGAACTGTGGGTTATGGGCCCACCATGTGGGTTAAAAGCAGGAAGGGTGCTAACAATTGCACGCTCATGATAGAAAGGCCGGTCAGAGAACAACCTGTCGGTTATGTTGGCAACAACGTTGGCACCAAGGGCGAGGAACGAAGAGAACCATTTTCCTGCTCGTTAAGACGAGGCGGACCAATAGGCAAAGTTCTCGTCCATCGGTGGCTACCAGAATGTCATCAACAATAGTAACAAGGTCTTACTGACATAGGTGTACACCGAGGTGTTTAGATAAGCAGGGAATTATCACTGCTCGGATATGTTAGGTTACAAGAAAGGTTAAACAACGCAATGGAGACTTGAATCAGTTATCAGTGTTCTCGAGTACCTAACAACTGAGAACCCGTGGAAAATTTGAATCGGCAAGAATAATAGTTGAAGAAGAACTCATAAGAAGTTATGTAGTTCCGTGATATTCTCGAGATACTAGAGGGTAATACTCGAGGGTATAGCAGAACAGAAGTTGGACGAGTGAAATGATATGTAGAAGACAAGTAATTCAACTTATCCTAGAAAGGGGATCAAAGAAGACCAATATGGTCGGAACCACAGTTGCAAAGGACCAAATATATATATGAGATGAACTTATCACAAGGGGATTATTATTATAATAAGAAGCTTCCATGATAAGTTCCACATCGGGTCCATGGGCATGAACACAAGGTTCAAGGTCGACTCCCACTTCTCTAATGCATAACTTTCCATTCACTTCTCGCATTCGAAGAAGTTATAGCGTTGAAATTTTACCTGGCGAAAAGCCAACAGAGTATAACCCGCATAACTTTCGAGTTCACGCGGATTTAGGAAGACATAGATTCAACCCATAGGGGCATCTTAGGATCATATACCACAAACTTCACGAGTAGATAAAAAGCCCGGAAGCAGAGTATGGTTGACGAGAGCGGGGGATACAATTTACCAAAGGCATTGTGTATCCGAGGAAAGGCTCACAAGGTTACTGAATATGAAGGACGCTGTCGGATAAAACCCATCAAAGGACCTGGAAGTCCACAATGGATCTGATGTGAGCAACGGTACTCAACCAGAAGAAGAAAGAATGCAAGGAGGTCAGATTATATAAGGAACTGACTAATTCAGAGTTCAAAATGCAAAGGTATTATGATTCCCAAGTCAAGGGATCAGAAGCAAACGCTCTGATCAAGAATGGATAAGTTGGATAGACTTAGGGCACAACCGATGGCAATCTGATTGGCCGAGAACTAACTCATGTTCAGGAAGACGTTTGAGCCGGAATGATAATTTATAGGGACCAACTGATGATTGTGACTACTCACAGACATATCAAATCGAAAGACTCAGAATAATAATGAGAAAGGACGTCAATGGATACAGCTAGGCATATGGAATTAATCAGAGTGTAGGCATGTAAGACCTTATAGAGCAATAGGCGACAGAGGTCCTCGAAAGCTCGGATTGTATTACAAGGTATCTTACGAAGCATAAGAATAACTGGGGATGAATGGATACTCGATAAGAGCGAGTAATTATCCGCAGGGATATTCATGCGGCAAGGAACTACAGGGCAGTAAGCATAAAGAATTCTCGGAACATCAAAGAATATTTCAGGACATCTTGTAATAACAAGAGCAACAGGGGATGAAGGTATGAACAACAACATAGGTAGTTACACATAAGGATTTATCGGTGGTAGGGATCATAACGGCGAAGGACGGAAGGGTCTCGGTAAAACATCGGAGAGTATCTTCAGAATCTTCTGGTTCACCAAGAAATCATGTGGAGTGAGGGGCTCTCCGGGAGAAAGTATTTACGAGAACCTAGAGTTAGAGTTAACAAAAACATTTAACCTGAATAGAAGAAAGATCAGAGTCCCAGAGTATAGTCAAGGAGTAAAAGATCCTAATACCACCCAATGGCAACGTGGGCCCATAAGCCACACAGACATGTTAGTAAAATCGTTTTTCAAAGTCTAGACTCAACTTCGGCCAAGGAATTGGAAAGGGAGATCCTACAGGCAGTCGGCTCTGATACCAACTTGTGACACCCCCGATTCAATCGTACACTAATCATACACGCAAATGTGTACGATCAAGATCAGGGACTCATGGGAAGATATCACAACACAACTCTAGACAAAATCAAAATAATACAAGCTTTATATTACAAGCCAGGGGCCTCAAGGGCTCGAATACATAGCTCGAAACACAAGAGTCAGCGGAAGCAACAATATCTGAGTACAGACATAAGTTAAACAAGGACGCCTTAAGAAGGCTAGCACAAAAGTAACACGATCGAAGAGGCATGGACTCCTGCCTGGGACCTCCTAAACTAACTCCTGGTCGTCGGCGATCTTCACGTAGTAGCATCCATCGGCGGTGGTATCTAGCTCCAAGGATCCACCATCTGGTTGCATCAACCAGAAAGAAGAAAGAAGGGGGGAAAAGGGTAGCAAAGCAACCGTGAGTACTCATCCAAAGTACTCACAAGCATCAGATCTATACTAAGTATGCATTGGTATCAAATGGAAGGGTTGTATCTGTGGACTGAACTGTAGAATGCCAGAATAGAAGGGGGAAGGCCGAGCCTATCGAAGACTAGCATCTTCACGCAGCTCCGAGCATCTTGCAGCATGTAGAAGAGTAAAGAATAGCAGTGTAATATTAACAAGCATGTTGTAGCATTAATGCCCAGAGATCCTTCCTCGACTCCCTGCGAGAAAGCAATCCCGGAGCCACATATCTTAAGTATCCATTTGTAGTTGTATAAGATCAGGATATAAGTCTGAACGTCCGTTACCGTGGACCTGGCTATTAATAGATAATCTTCCCTGCAGGGGTGCACCACGTTTTCCAACACGCTTGATTACTCTGGCCGGACACACTTTTCTGGGTCAAAGCCCGGCCTCGAAAAATCAACACATCGTACCCCTACCTAGGCTCAGTATAGAGGTCCCCGCCGGTCCACATCCTAAGCACTTTGGGGTTTGGGCCCATCACCCGTTGCACTCTGTATAATTGCGCGCAGGGCAGGTCCAGGATCCACCACTACAGGATGGTGCCGGCCCAGCTGTGCTGCACTACTGAACTGGACGTCTGACAAAGCTTCGGCTGATACCACGACGTCGAGGCCCATAACTATTCTCGCATGGTGGTTGGTGCGTAAAGGCCAGAGGCCAACTCAGAACAAATACCCAAACCTGTTAGTGCATTATTAAAAGGAGTGACGGCTGTCGGGACAAGTCCGGAGCTATCACCCCCTCCCGGGTGATACCGCTAAACAGCCAGCCGCCACTGTCACATCGCACGGGTGCTCTCCGGGCCCGCCCGGCTTTCACAACGGTCTCCAGTAAAGTCAAGCTAACTGTGTGTCCAGACATCAAGGGGGAAACCCAAGGAATCACCCCCGGTGGATTCCACTCAATGTAATCATCAAGGTGAACGTAAGAGGGACCACCCTCGAGGTTCACACTTGAGGTGTTGAACGACAGAGCCGTATCGGTAATGGTGAAAGAGGAAATCACCCTCGATGACCACGACCGAATAGCTACACTACAGAATTATCATCAGGAGTGTGTTATGAGGGATCACCCTCGGCACTCGATAGTAGCTCTGCAGAGTCGAGCAACAAAAGCGGCGTGAGGTGTCGGGCTCTAGTGATCGATCATGCTGACCGAGTCGTCGAAGATGAAGCAGGAGCAACAAGGACAAGGTGGGGGTCACTGATGGATCACTAATCAACCTATACTAAGCAGTTTAGGATAAGCATGTAGGTAACAATAAGCAGGTACAAAAGCAGGCTATGCATCAGAATAGGAGCAAACAATAACAGTAGCAAAATCTAATGCAAGCCTGAGAGTAGAGAATGGGCGATATCGGGATGATCAAAGGGGGGGCTTGCCTGGTTGCTCAGACAAGAAGGGTCGTCGGTGACGTAGTCGATCACAGAGGCATCAGCAGCGGTTTAGGGTCTACCGGAGAGAAGAGGGGGACGAAATAGTAAATACATAGCAAGCAAGAGCATAACAGGACAACAGACAGAGCTAGACGTGTTCTAGCGTGGTGCTACACGCTACGGTAAAGGGGAACAACATCCGGGAAAGTTTTCCCTGTTTCGGACGTGTGTCAGACAGATCAACCGGATGAGAAAGGTTGCATGTTCGCTATGCTAGAAACGTGTGGTGGATGAACAGACCGCGCGTTCGGATTCGTCTCGTCATTCTGATCAACTTTTATGTAGAAAACTTTTTCATCCGAGCTACGGTTTATTTTCTATGATTTTTCAAAGATTAAAACAATTTACTTAGATTTTTGTATTTAGTTAATCCGAATTGACCAAGTCAAATTTGACTAGTCAAAGAGGCAGGTGTGGCCCGCATGTAAGTGTCATAGGTGCCATTTAATTAGTCCAAACTAAGTTAAACTAGTGGGGCCACATGCCATTGTACATATACTACTAATTAACCACTACTAACCTAAACTAGCACTAACAAGGGCCGGCCACACACGGCCGTGGCCAAGCCGTCCACACACACCACACACCACACACAGAGCACGTGGCTAGGGGTTAATTCTGTTCTCTGAACATAGCATTTTGCGATTTTTATAGGATTTAATCCAGGCATCGAAGGGATTTGGTCCAGTGGGAACATTTGAGCATTGTCAAGTGTACTACCTCCACATAATAATTTGGCTCCTCTCAACTATCGTTTTGTCGCTATTTAGCGGCTGCCCAAAGGGTTAGTCAATGTAAAATTAGAAAAGCTAGCAATAGCTACAGTAACTGAATGTTACTGAAGCAGTGCAGCAATAGCATGCACACGAGTTGGGCGCCGGGCGCGGCGCTGCACGGCGTGAGGCTGGGCCGGTGAGGGACGCGGGGCGAGGGGCGAGGCAGGCTGCGGTTGCAGGATGGCTGGGCGCAGGCTGGCGGACGCAGGGCCGGGAGCAGCCGGCACGTGTGCGCAGGCGGCAGCAGTAGCGGTGGCTGTAGCAGGTTGCAGCATGGGCAGGGCGAGTGCGGCCAGCGAGCACGCGGGGATGAGCAGGGGAGCAGGGTGCAGGCGAGGTCAGTTGGCGGCGGTCACGTGCTGGCGCGAACGGTGGCGTGGGTGAGGCAGAGGAGGGCGAGGCTAGGGACGACACGGGTCGCGGCCATGACGCGAACAGAGGCGCGGGCGCACGGGCGGCGTGCGGATGAGGCGCGCACGGGGCGGCCAGGCGAGGCGTGGGACGCGGCAAGGCAGTTCTGTCGGGCGTTGGCGGTCGCGGTGTGGCTCGGGCATGGCACGGCGAGTGGCTGGCCCAGCGCGGCCAAGTCGCGGAGGAAGAGCACCAGGCGCAGGGGAGCATGCGCGGGGCGATGCGGTGGCGGTGCAGAAGCAGACAGGGACTCGCGGCGAGAGGCTCGGGCGGCAGCAGCAGCCAAGAGCAACAGCAGCGGCAACTAGCAGGGGCAACAGAGTAGTAGTAGCGGCGGCATCTACGGCAATGGTGACGATGATCTACAGACGTGACAGGAAGCTAGGCTATGACACCGATTCAATTGGGAAACAGAGGGGTTCCGGGCGTCTGCTCACATCGTTAACGAGGAGCTGCTCGGTGATGCCGGAGGGACTAGTGGTGGAGCGAATCGACAACGAGTGTGCGGTGTCCGTGGCGGACGAAGACGTGTCGACAATGTTGATGTAGCGACGCTGAGCACCAGCCAGTGCTCGTAGTGGACGTAGGGGACGATGAGGCGACGGGAAGGCGAGGACCAACGGCGACGCGGCTCCGGGCATCCACGTGCGGGCTCGAGCTCGAGGGGTCGGGGGCGCAAGGGGGAAAGTGGTGATTAGGGTTCGTCAGGAGAGGGGCGCCAGCCCTATTTGTAGGCGGGGGTTCGCCGGCGGATGGCCGCCACGCACGCCATGACCACTGTCGTGGCCGTGAATGTGTGCCACGATCCCCCTGTCTCCTGTACACAGGAGGGGGTGAAGTGGAGGTGGGCTAGGCTGGTGTAGTGGGCCAAGGCCCAGGGGGACAGGGGGTGGGCTGTTTTCTCTGTATTTAATTATTGTGGTTGTTTATATTTTTATTACAATCTGTTTCTAATATTTTAGTAAGCAAAAATAGTTGCACTAAAACATGCAACTGGAACCAGAATTGAGTTACAAAATAACCCATAGCCACAAAAAGTTTCACTCATCATCAAAATAGTTTGACATTTATAAATTATAAAGGGCATTTAATTAATTGTTTAAGCCACTATTTTATCTATTTAAGTGCATTTAAATATTCTATAACAATTTGGTTTCTTCACAAACAATACTTATGAATTATTTTCTATATCTTGCACATTTTAGTTTTGACGTTTGAAAACTTCTATTTTTTTTACTTTGTTTCAAATTTGAATTTGAACCGGTTTTCGAACCAACGCGAGTTTAACAACAATAAACGCGGTGACCTGGCATCATTAGTAGGGAATCACTGTAGATTATTTATCTGGACGTCACACGCCGTCACTCCTCCGGGAGCTTGGAGCTCATCCAAGCAGCGCTCGACCTCCTTCGCGGTCTCGCCGCCTGCCATGACTGCCGCCGTGGAGCTCCCAGCTTTCGGCAAGCCGCGCCGTCCCCGACCACACAAGGTCATTGCTCTGGTCAAGCCCCTCGACGGATCCGGTGACCTCCGCCTGTCCCCACCGTCTTCTCCTCCGTCGCGCGCCTCCTCCTCGTCGCCTCCCAACCTCCCTCTGCCTGCTCGCTAGTGCCGCCCTCTGCTACCGTGTCCCACACGCCTCCTTGCCTCGCCCGCCAGCGATCCTAACCTCCGCCTCGCCGATTTTGCAGCGGCATGTCGTCCTACTCCAGGCCACCACTCTGCACCTTCCAGTAATCCATCACTGCTGCTACCGCCTCCAAGGTCGCCGCTGCTCTGACCATGACCACCACTGGCCAACCCTGCTTCCTTCTCTATTGTGATGCATGCATTGTTGTTCGCTGCGTGAGAGACCCCAACTCCAAGAACCCATCATCGACAAAATCCCCGCGAGGCTCGGGTGTCCACCAAGTCCAAATACAGGACTGCAACTAGGACCTTTGTTCTGCTATGTTTTGGACGTCAAGTTCCTCGACGACAAAGTGTACCTCTATGCTCATATGCATCAAGTTCCACTACTGTCGACCTGAAGCACTTGGATTCATCAAATTCCCCTCTGACCAGCATACAACTACCGTCGTGGTGCATTTCGCCAAGTCCCTTGCATCGCGTCGCCGCCTGCTATTGTTTCGCTCGGGACCAAGCAAGCGAGCGCCTTACCTGTCCACCTCCCCTGCTCGCTCACGTGGGCCATGCGTGATGAGGACATCAATACAATTGTTACACCCACAGCCCCTGCTGCTATACATACTGGACCAATTACTAGAGCTCGTGCACGCCAACTAAATTACCAGGTACTTTCGTTTCTTGGTAATGATTCTAATATTCATGAGAATATGATGCTGCCTAAATTGGATACATTTGTTTTGCTTACAAATGAAGGGCCTAGCTTGGAGAAGGATGAACATTGGAGCAAGAACAAGCATGGAGATGATGGCATGCGCAAGGGGAACAAGAACGGAGTTACAAGTGATGATTTCAGGACTTTGAAGCCACCATAATGGGTGCATGAAGCCTTGGACGAAATATACAAGATGCCACTTCATAAATTTCGTCCCGAGGCTATTTTAGGTGCTGCGTCACCTTATTATTGGGCCAGGCCCATGTAATTTCGAAATACATAAGTATAGGCTATTTTTAGAGTCCGTATGTGTGGGGGAAACAAGAGATAGGGTTGATTTCGGATCCCTCCACCAAGGGCCACGAAATTCCCCCCCTCTTCCTCCATATATACAGCCCTTAGGGCATCGTTTAGACTTTGGGTTTTGTTTAGATTAAAAGTTCGCCATAGCTGCAACTTCGCGTACTTCGTTTGTGTTCAACGACCAGACAAAGGCGTCACAGAACCCCACCTTGATCAATAAAGCTTTCATCTTATATTCGCAATATCCAGATTGCAATCTTAGTTTCTTGCTTGTTCTTCGTTTGCTCGCAGGAAACAGACCCTCGTGGTCAGGTTGATCGTGCTCCGGCGTGGTCAATAACCTCTCGGAGTTGGTTTAGCGATTGCTAAGGCGCGACGTCCTCGCACGTTCGTAGTCGGATCGTCAAAGTCGACTTCCACCAAAGCGATATCCATCATCTCATCGAAAGATCGGGACCCTCGCCTCTATCAAGTGGTATCAGATTTCCAGGTTGCTCGGTGAGATTTTACAGTTTTTTGTAGTTTAGATTGAGTCTGTTCTTCATACCTATAGTCCACGAAAAAGCCAAAAAAAAAATTAGGGTTAGTTCATCCCATCCGAACCAATCTGAGCCTTGCATAATCTTTTCTGTATTTGCTTTGTTGAATTTGCGGTTGCATCGTCGTGTTCAGTTGCTGGTCTTAGCGTCTAGTCTTTTAGAGTTTCGAGTTCTGTTCACAAGTTGTCACGCCGTCGCCGCACCATCATCATCGCCCCTGCCATCTACCACCACCGCTCCGAATCCGTATCCATATACCACCACCAATCCGCTGCCATATACCACCACCATATATCCACCACCAATCCGAGTTCCTTGCTTATTAGGTTTGTTTTCGGGATCAATCTAGATTCCGATTCGTGTTTCCTTGCCGGAGTAGGTTTCGGAAAAAAAAAAAAAAAAAAGAGTCGGGTAGCCACGCTCCGTTTAGGCCCAAAATTTTTCGAAAACGCATTTTTCGAAAAAATTTCTGGCTATCCTATTTTTAGGTGTTTCTGAGTGTTTTGAGACAGGTGCCATTATAGGAAGTTTTTTTTGACCCGTTTCCAGTTTTTGGGTCCGGGCAGTCAAAAAAAAAAAAATTGGTCAAAAAAATTTCGTGCCCATCCTGTCAGTTTGAGCTAAGAAGAGTTTTGAGACACTCGCCATTATAGTGATTTTTCGCAAAAAAAAAAAGCAGCGCAAAAAAAAAGAGCGCAAAAAAAAAGAGCGCAAAAAAAAAATTCCAGAGTGTGCTTTTCCCTTGTTTACGTGCCGCGCCGTGATTTTGTTAGTGTTCTAGGCTCGCGTCTCTAGCACAGTCTAGCCTAGGACCAGCACAGTACCGTCGTTGAGCGTTTATTCAACTTTGCATCTCTGAATTGATTATTGCTGACCCTTTTTGCTACCATATTATAAGCCTTCCCAGCTCCACATACATCTACGTCGTGTGTTTGACTCTCCCTGGTAATCGCTCTATCCAAGCTTTGAGAGTTTTTGACTACAACGGTTGCCGATCACCGCCTGCTGCTGGGTAAGAACTGGTAAGAATTTGAGATTTGCTTGACGGATTTGTGACACCCACCACCACCACTTGTTCGTAGTCTGTAGGATCATATTCTTGTGTGTTTCTATTGCTGTTAACCATGCCAGGATCACAAGCCGACGAGATTGACTGGGAAAATTTATCGAACAAGGAGCTTCATGATAAGTTTCAGCAAATGATGACTGAACAGGTGCAAGATGTGCTGAACAATTTTGAAGAAGCCATGGAGAAGATCACTGGCTTTGAGAAGACGTTCGAAACAAAGCTCGATAACAAGTTTAATGAATTGCTCGCGCGTCTTCCACCACCACCACCCGCTGCACCTAACGCACCTCTCCAACAACAACAACAACAACGACTACCTCCACGTCGCGAAGCAGACCTCCGCCGAGCAAGCCGTGTTCCTCTTGCGTTTGGCCAAATTGTTGGTGCTGCTGTTGATACTTCTGTGGCTCCTGCTGCTGATGCGGAGGAGGATGATTATGTGGGAGACTATGAGGATGAGGTTGATCAAAATCAACACTACGTGCAGCCACCTGTACCACCACCAGCAGGTCGACCTCAGGTATATCTTCGTAATGGTAGGCCTGCACCACCACCTCAGGTACGAGATGATGTCCATATTCCTAAACTGAAATTGAATATTCCACCATTTGAGGGTAGATATGTTCCTGATATATATCTTACTTGGGAGTTAGAAACTGAACAACGATTTACATGTTTACAATATCCTGAGGAGAGACGAGTTGCTGCTGCCGTTTGTGCTTTCACTAGTTTTGCATGTGTATGGTGGTCTGAACATTGTAGATTATATCCTATTCCAACTACTTGGGCTGCTTTGAAAACTGCTATGCGTACGCGTTGGGTTCCACCATATTATCAACGTGAATTGCTTAAAAAATTGCAGCGTTTAAGACAAGGGAAAAATTCTGTAGAAGAATATTATCAGGAATTACAAACTGGCATGATTAGATGTGGTATTGTTGAGGAGAATGAAGCTATGCTTGCACGTTTTCTAGGTGGATTAAATAGAGAGATTCAGACCATTCTAGACTATAAGGAGTATA
Organism: Triticum aestivum; assembly: GCF_018294505.1. Classification (NCBI taxonomy): domain Eukaryota; kingdom Viridiplantae; phylum Streptophyta; class Magnoliopsida; order Poales; family Poaceae; genus Triticum; species Triticum aestivum. The sequence continues at coordinate 316,705,510 of NC_057804.1, read as the reverse complement.
CTAATATCACTCGTTTATTCCATCTTGCTTGTAAAGCTGAACGTGAAGTGCAGGATCGACAAGCATTGGGGCGAACTAACTTTTCTGCAGGCCGACCTTCATCATGGACACCACGTGCATCTTCTACTTCAACTGCACCAGCACCTCCATCCGGTGCCACCTCCAACCGTGATACAAGAAAACAGGCACAACCACAATTATCTGCCAAGAGCGCACCTGCGGGGCCTGCACAACGTTCTTCTTCTTCCATGGCATCAACAGGGCACACAAGTGATATTATTTGTCGTCGTTGTAAGGGAGGAGGTCATTATGCGAGAGAATGCAAATCTCCGCGTGTGATGATTGCTACCGCGGATGGTGGATATGAGTCCGCTAGTGACTATGATGAGGAGACTTTGGCTCTTATTACACGTGAAGAACATGGTGGAGATGATTCTGATCATGAGACGCAATACATGGCTCCTGAAGACGCTGACAGGTATGAATGTTTAGTTGCTCAACGTGTTTTGAGTGTGCAGGTCACACAAGCTGAGCAAAATCAGAGGCACAATTTGTTCCATACCAAGGGAGTTGTGAAGGAACGTTCTGTGCGCGTCATCATAGACGGAGGGAGCTGCAACAACTTGGCTAGCATGGAGATGGTGGAAAAGCTTTCTCTCACCACAAGACCACATCCCCATCCTTACTACATCCAATGGTTCAACAACAGCGGCAAGGTTAAGGTAACACGTACTGTTCGTGTGCATTTTAGTATCTCTACATATGCTGATTATGTTGATTGTGATGTGGTACCTATGCAAGCATGTTCCTTATTACTTGGTAGACCATGGCAATTTGATAAAAATTCTGTACACCATGGTAGAAACAATCACTATACTCTTGTTCATAAGGATAAAAATATTACTTTGCTTCCTATGACCCCTGATTCCATTTTGAAAGATGATATTAATAGAGCTAATAAAGCACAACAGGAGAAGAATAAGAGTGAAAATCAGATTGTGGCAAAAGAATTTGAGCAACAAATGAAGCCTAATAATAAACCATCTAGTGTTGCTTCTGAAATTAAATTGAAAAGTGCATGTTTATTTGCCACCAAATCTGATATTAATGAGCTAGATTTCAGCAAATCTGTTTACTATGCTTTTGTGTGCAAAGAGGCATTATTTTCATTCGAGGACGTGCCTTCCTCTTTGCCTCCTGCTGTCACTAACATTTTGCAGGAGTTCGCTGACGTTTTTCCACAAGACGTGCCACCGGGATTACCGCCTATTCGAGGGATTGAGCATCAGATCGACTTAATTCCCGGTGCTTCACTGCCAAACCGTGCACCATACCGTACCAATCCAGAGGAGACGAAGGAGATTATGCGTCAAGTACAAGAGCTTCTCGACAAAGGTTATATACGCGAATCCCTTAGTCCTTGTGCTGTTCCTATTATTCTAGTGCCGAAAAAGGATGGTACATCACGTATGTGTGTTGATTGTAGAGGCATTAATAATATTACTATTCGTTATCGTCATCCTATTCCTAGGCTAGATGATATGCTTGATGAATTGAGTGGCTCTACAATATTCTCCAAAGTTGATTTGCGTAGTGGCAACCATCAAATTCGTATGAAATTGGGAGATGAATGGAAAACAGCATTTAAAACTAAGTTTGGATTATATGAGTGGTTAGTCATGCCTTTTGGGTTAACTAATGCACCTAGTACTTTCATGAGATTAATGAACGAAGTTTTACGTGCTTTCATTGGACGATTTGTGGTAGTTTACTTTGATGACATATTGATTTATAGCAGATCTTTGGAGGAACATTTGGAACATTTACGTGCTGTTTTTATTGCTCTACGTGATGCACGTTTGTTTGGTAACCTTGGGAAGTGCACCTTTTGCACCGACCGAGTATCTTTTCTTGGCTATGTTGTTACTCCACAGGGAATTGAAGTTGATAAAGCCAAGATTGAAGCTATTGAGAGTTGGCCGCAGCCCAAAACGGTCACACAAGTGAGGAGTTTTCTTGGCCTCGCTGGATTCTATAGGCGTTTTGTGAGAGATTTCAGCACCATTGCTGCACCTCTCAATGAGCTTACAAAGAAAGATGTGCCTTTTCTTTGGGGTACCGCACAGGAAGAAGCCTTCACGGTATTGAAAGATAAGTTGACACATGCTCCTTTACTCCAACTTCCTGATTTTAATAAGACTTTTGAGCTTGAATGTGTGATAGAGGCAAAGGTGTCCCGTCTTTCGATGAGATGGAGGATTTCGCTTTGGTGGAAGTCGACTTTGACGATCCGACTACGAACGTGCGAGGACGTCGCGCCTTAGCAATCGCTAAACCAACTCCGAGAGGTTATTGACCACGCCGGAGCACGATCAACCTGACCACGAAGGTCTGTTTCCTGCGAGCAAACGAAGAACAAGCAAGAAACTAAGATTGCAATCTGGATATTGCGAATATAAGATGAAAGCTTTATTGATCAAGGTGGGGTTCTGTGACGCCTTTGTCTGGTCGTTGAACACAAACGAAGTACGCGAAGTTGCAGCTATGGCGAACTTTTAATCTAAACAAAACCCAAAGTCTAAACGATGCCCTAAGGGCTGTATATATGGAGGAAGAGGGGGGGAATTTCGTGGCCCTTGGTGGAGGGATCCGAAATCAACCCTATCTCTTGTTTCCCCACACATACGGACTCTAAAAATAGCCTATACTTATGTATTTCGAAATTACATGGGCCTGGCCCAATAATAAGGTGACACAGCACCTAAAATAGCCTCGGGACGAAATTTATGAAGTGGCATCTTGTATATTTCGTCCAAGGCTTCATGCACCCATTATGGTGGCTTCAAAGTCCTGAAATCATCACTTGTAACTCCGTTCTTGTTCCCCTTGCGCATGCCATCATCTCCATGCTTGTTCTTGCTCCAATGTTCATCCTTCTCCAAGCTAGGCCCTTCATTTGTAAGCAAAACAAATGTATCCAATTTAGGCAGCATCATATTCTCATGAATATTAGAATCATTACCAAGAAACGAAAGTACCTGGTAATTTAGTTGGCGTGCACGAGCTCTAGTAATTGGTCCAGTATGTATAGCAGCAGGGGCTGTGGGTGTAACAATTGTATTGATGTCCTCATCATCCTCCCCTTCTTGAAATGAAGTCGTCCTCGACGGAAGTTCATCTTCCTCACACAAATAAGGCTTCAAATCTGCAATGTTAAAAGTGGGACTAACCCCAAAATCTGCAGGCAGCTCAAGTTTATATGCATTATCATTTATTTTCTCTAACACCTTAAAGGGACCATCAGCACGTGGCATTAACTTTGATTTGCGCAAATCAGGAAATCTATCCTTACGCAAATGTAACCAAACAAGATCTCCAGGTGCAAACACAACATGTTTTCTACCCTTATCTCCAGCAAGTTTATATTTAGCATTCATACGCTCAATGTTTTTGATGAGGACATCAATACAATTGTTACACCCACAGCCCCTGCTGCTATACATACTGGACCAATTACTAGAGCTCGTGCACGCCAACTAAATTACCAGGTACTTTCGTTTCTTGGTAATGATTCTAATGTTCATGAGAATATGATGCTGCCTAAATTGGATACATTTGTTTTGCTTACAAATGAAGGGCCTAGCTTGGAGAAGGATGAACATTGGAGCAAGAACAAGCATGGAGATGATGGCATGCGCAAGGGGAACAAGAACGGAGTTACAAGTGATGATTTCAGGACTTTGAAGCCACCATAATGTGTGCATGAAGCCTTGGACGAAATATACAAGATGCCACTTCATAAATTTCGTCCCGAGGCTATTTTAGGTGCTGCGTCACCTTATTATTGGGCCAGGCCCATGTAATTTCGAAATACAAAAGTATAGGCTATTTTTAGAGTCCGTATGTGTGGGGAAACAAGAGATAGGGTTGATTTCGGACCCCTCCACCAAGGGCCACGAAATCCACCCCCTCTTCCTCCATATATACAGCCCTTAGGGCATCGTTTAGACCTTGGGTTTTGTTTAGATTAAAAGTTCGCCATAGCTGCAACTTCGCGTACTTCGTTTGTGTTCAACGACCAGACAAAGGCGTCACAGAACCCCACCTTGATCAATAAAGCTTTCATCTTATATTCGCAATATCCAGATTGCAATCTTAGTTTCTTGCTTGTTCTTCGTTTGCTCGCAGGAAACAGACCCTCGTGGTCAGGTTGATCGTGCTCCGGCGTGGTCAATAACCTCTCGGAGTTGGTTTAGCGATTGCTAAGGCGCGACGTCCTCACACGTTCGTAGTCGGATCGTCAAAGTCGACTTCCACCAAAGCGATATCCATCATCTCATCGAAAGGCGGGACACCTTTGCCTCTATCAAGTGGTATCAGATTTCCAGGTTGCTCGGTGAGATTTTACAGTTTTTCGTAGTTTAGATCGAGTCTGTTCTTCATACCTACAGTCCACGAAAAAGCCACAAAAAAAAATTAGGGTTAGTTCATCATATCCGAACCAATCTGAGCCTTTGCATAATCTTTTTAGGGTTTTGCTTTGTTGAATTTGCGGTTGCATCGTCGTGTCTAGTTGCTGGTCTTAGAGTCTAGTCTTTTAGAGTTTCGAGTTCTGGTCATAAGTTGTCACGCCGCCGCCGCACCATCATCATCGCCCCTGCCATCTAACTCCACCGCTTATCCGCCACCGCTCTGAATCCGTATCCATATACCACCACCGATTCATATACCACCACCGATTCATATCCATATCCATATACTACCACCGCTACCACCACCGCTGCCATATACCACCACCATATATCCACCACCAATCCGAGTTCTTTGCTTATTAGGTTTGTTTTCGGGATCCATCTAGATTCCGATTCGTGTTTCCTTGCCGGAGTAGGTTTCGGAAAAAAAAAGAGTCGGGTAGCCACGCTCCGTTTAGGCCCAAAATTTTTTGAAAACGCATTTTTCGAAAAATTTTCTGGCTATCCTATTTTTAGGTGTTTCTGAGTGTTTTGAGACAGATGCCATTATAGGAAGTTTTTTTTGACCCGTTTCCAGTTTTTGGGTCCGGGCAGTCAAAAAAAAATATTGGTCAAAAAAATTTCGTGCCCATCCTGTCAGTTTGAGCTAAGAAGAGTTTTGAGACACTCGCCATTATAGTGATTTTTCGCAAAAAAAAAGCAACGCAAAAAAAAAAGAGCGAAAAAAAATTCAGAGTGTGCTTTTCCCTTGTTTACGTGCCGCGCCGTGATTTTGTTGGTGTTCTAGGCTCGCGTCTCTAGCACAGTCTAGCTTAGGACCAGCACAGTACCGTCGTTGAGCGTTTATTCAACTTTGCATCTCTGAATTGATTATTGCTGACCCTTTTTGCTACCATACTATAAGCCTTCCCAGCTCCACATACATCTACGTCGTGTGTTTGACTCTCCCTGGTAATCGCTCTATCCAAGCTTTGAGAGTTTTTGACTACAACGGTTGCCGATCACCGCCTGCTGCTGGGTAAGAACTGGTAAGAATTTGAGATTTGCTTGACGGATTTGTGACACCCACCACCACCACTTGTTCGTAGTCTGTAGGATCATATTCTTGTGTGTTTCTATTGCTGTTAACCATGCCAGGATCACAAGCCGACGAGATTGACTGGGAGAATTTATCGAACAAGGAGCTTCATGATAAGTTTCAGCAAATGATGACTGAACAGGTGCAAGATGTGCTGAACAATTTTGAAGAAGCCATGGAGAAGATCACTGGCTTTGAGAAGACGTTCGAAACAAAGCTCGATAACAAGTTTAATGAATTGCTCGCGCGTCTTCCACCACCACCACCCGCTGCAGCTAACGCACCTCTCCAACAACAACAATAACAACGACTACCTCCACGTCGCGAAGCAGACCTCCGCCGAGCAAGCCGTGTTCCTCTTGCGTTTGGCCAAACTGTTGGTGCTGCTGTTGATACTTCTGTGGCTCCTGCTGCTGATGCGGAGGAGGATGATTATGTGGGAGACTATGAGGATGAGGTTGATCAAAATCAACACTACGTGCAGCCACCTGTACCACCACCAGCAGGTCGACCTCAGGTATATCTTCGTAATGGTAGGCCTGCACCACCACCTCAGGTACGAGATGATGTCCATATTCCTAAACTGAAATTGAATATTCCACCATTTGAGGGTAGATATGTTCCTGATATATATCTTACTTGGGAGTTAGAAACTGAACAACGATTTACATGTTTACAATATCCTGAGGAGAGACGAGTTGCTGCTGCCGTTTGTGCTTTCACTAGTTTTGCATGTGTATGGTGGTCTGAACATTGTAGATTATATTCTATTCCAACTACTTGGGCTGCTTTGAAAACTGCTATGCGTACGCGTTGGGTTCCACCATATTATCAACGTGAATTGCTTCAAAAATTGCAGCGTTTAAGACAAGGGAAAAATTCTGTAGAAGAATATTATCAGGAATTACAAACTGGCATGATTAGATGTGGTATTGTTGAGGAGAATGAAGCTATGCTTGCACGTTTTCTGGGTGGATTAAATAGAGAGATTCAGACCATTCTAGACTATAAGGAGTATACTAATATCACTCGTTTATTCCATCTTGCTTGTAAAGCTGAACGTGAAGTGCAGGATCGACAAGCATTGGGGCGAACTAACTTTTCTGCAGGCCGACCTTCATCATGGACACCACGTGCATCTTCTACTTCAACTGCACCAGCACCTCCATCCGGTGCCACCTCCAGCCGTGATACAAGAAAACAGGCACAACCACCATTATCTTCCAAGAGCGCACCTGCTGGTCCTGCACAGCGTTCTTCTTCTTCCATGGCATCAACAGGGCACACAAGTGATATTATTTGTCGTCGTTGTAAGGGAGGAGGTCATTATGCGAGGGAATGCAAATCTTCGCGTGTGATGATTGCTACCGCGGATGGTGGATATGAGTCCGCTAGTGACTATGATGAGGAGACATTGGCTCTTATTACACGTGAAGAACATGGTGGAGATGATTCTGATCATGAGACGCAATACATGGCTCCTGAAGACGCTGACAGGTATGAATGTTTAGTTGATCAACGTGTTTTGAGTGTGCAGGTCACACAAGCTGAGCAAAATCAGAGGCACAATTTGTTCCATACCAAGGGAGTTGTGAAGGAACGTTCTGTGCGCGTCATAATAGACGGAGGGAGCTGCAACAACTTGGCTAGCATGGAGATGGTGGAGAAGCTTTCTCTCACCACAAGACCACATCCACATCCTTACTACATCCAATGGTTCAACAACAGTGGCAAGGTTAAGGTAACACGTACTGTTCGTGTGCATTTTTGATGAGGACATCAATACAATTGTTACACCCACAGCCCCTGCTGCTATACATACTGGACCAATTACTAGAGCTCGTGCACGCCAACTAAATTACCAGGTACTTTCGTTTCTTGGTAATGATTCTAATGTTCATGAGAATATGATGCTGCCTAAATTGGATACATTTGTTTTGCTTACAAATGAAGGGCCTAGCTTGGAGAAGGATGAACATTGGAGCAAGAACAAGCATGGAGATGATGGCATGCGCAAGGGAAACAAGAACGGAGTTACAAGTGATGATTTCAGGACTTTGAAGCCACCATAATGGGTGCATGAAGCCTTGGACGAAATATACAAGATGCCACTTCATAAATTTCGTCCCGAGGCTATTTTAGGTGCCGCGTCACCTTATTATTGGGCCAGGCCCATGTAATTTCGAAATACATAAGTATAGGCTATTTTTAGAGTCCGTATGTGTGGGGAAACAAGAGATAGGGTTGATTTCGGATCCCTCCACCAAGGGCCACGAAATTCCCCCCCTCTTCCTCCATATATACAGCCCTTAGGGCATCGTTTAGACTTTGGGTTTTGTTTAGATTAAAAGTTCGCCATAGCTGCAACTTCGCGTACTTCGTTTGTGTTCAACGACCAGACAAAGGCGTCACAGAACCCCACCTTGATCAATAAAGCTTTCATCTTATATTCGCGATATCCAGATTGCAATCTTAGTTTCTTGCTTGTTCTTCGTTTGCTCGCAGGAAACAGACCCTCGTGGTCAGGTTGATCGTGCTCCGGCGTGGTCAATAACCTCTCGGAGTTGGTTTAGCGATTGCTAAGGCGCGACGTCCTCGCACGTTCGTAGTCGGGTCGTCAAAGTCGACTTCCACCAAAGCGATATCCATCATCTCATCGAAAGATCGGGACCCTCGCCTCTATCAATGCGCCTCCTGCCCGAGCCGTCCCGTCCGCTGCCTCCCATGCGCTGCCGTCCAGGACCCCGACAGGTCGCGCCACGCGCCGAAGTTGGAGCTCCGCAGGTCGGTGCCCCTCCCGATCGGACCTCCTCCTCCGTTCTCTCCATTTATTTTTCCCTCCCTGCTCCTGGTTGCTTCTGACAGTCACCACTTCTGCCACCCAGTGCTGCGGGAGTTCGCCGCCGCCAATCGCCTCGGCTCTGGCCGCCGTCCCCGACCTCCTCGTCAGAACGCCCCCCCATCAAGTCCCGTGTCGTCGTCCAGGACCCCGTCGCCCTCGAGCCCAGCCTTCTGCCTCGTCCTCGTTCGAGCAGAGAACAAGCGCCGCCCCTAAGTTGACCGCCCTGGTCTCCCTCGAGCGCCAGCCACGCCCTCGCATGGGCTGCCTTCTGCCTCCGCGCCCAGCCCATCTCTTATATTTAATTAATGCACATATATACTTGGTAAAGGGTGGAAGACTCGACCTTTTGCCTGGTGTTTTGTTCCACTCTTGCCGCCCTAGTTTCCGTCATACCGGTGTTATGTTCCTTGATTTTGCGTTCCTAACATGGTTGGGGTTTATGGGCCCTCGTTGACAGTTTGCTTTGAATAAAACACTTTCAGCAAGGCCCAGCATTGGTTTTACCATTTGCCCAACATCATAACTAAACATGATAATAAATTTGACGCATAGGGAGTTAGCGCTACCCGAGGTTTGTTATTCTACTTACAGGTGGGGCCAGTGCTGATGGTGCTGGTCCAAACTAGAGCACTGTGCGGGCTAGCTAGGGCAACCCGGGACCTCAGTTACTGTAAGCGTAGCTCATCCTCCGTGTCCTGAGAACGTGATACGCGGCTCCTATCGGGATTGTCGACACATCGGGAGGTCTTGCTGGACTTGTTTTACCATTGTCAAAATATCTTGTGAACCGGGATTCCGAGTTTGATCGGGTTGTTCCGGGAGGAGGATTTTCCTCCGTTGATCGTGAGAGCTTGTTGTGGGTTAAGTTGGGACACCCCTGCAGGGTTTAATCTTTCGAAAGCTGTGCCCGTAGTTATGTGGCAGATGAGAATTTTAATATCTGGTTGTAGAGAACTTGATACCAGATCCAAAATAAAATACACTAACCGCGTGTGTAACCGTGACCGTCTCTTTTCGAGTGAGTCGAGAAGAGAACACGGTGGGGTTATGTTTGAACGTAAGTAGTTCAGGATCACTTCTTGATCAGTACTAGTTTGTGACCGTTTTCGTAGTTTCTCATCTTACTCTTGTACTCGTAAGTTAGCCACCATACAATGCTTAGTCGCTTTCTCCAACCTCACCACTTATCCATTCCATACCCATTAAGCTTTGCTAGTCTTGATACCCATGGTAATGGGATTGCTGAGCCATCGTGGCTCACACATTAGTACAACAACAGTTGCAGGTACAAGTAATACGATGATCTGAAGCGAGTGCGATGCTTGCTTGTTTGGAGTTCTTCTTCTGCTTCTTCTTCGATCAAGGGATATAGGTTCCGGGTCGGGAGCCTAGGATTAGCGGGGTGTATGTCGTTCTTCTTTTTCATTTGATTTCATCCATAGTCGGATCTTGCTCTTCTGTATGATATTGCTATGTATTGATGAACTGTTGTATTAATATTGTAGCTTGTGGCGAGTGTAAGCCTTTATCTTGTATTCTCATCTATTCAGTACATGGTATGTTGTAATGATATCCACCTTGTTATGCGCTCGAAATGCGGTTGTGCCCCAATCATAAGTTCATCACGTGATTGGGATAGAATTGCATCTTGGGCGATACAAGTTGGTATTAAAGCCTTACCGACCTTAGGAGCTGTTGGGGAACGTAGTAATTTCAAAACAAATCCTACGCACACGCAAGATAATGGTGATGCATAGCAACGAGAGGGGAGAGTGTGTCCATGTACCTGTGACGCCCCTGATTCAATCGTACACTAATCATGCACGCAAACGTGTACGATCAAGATCAGGGACTCACGGGAAGATATCACAACACAACTCTAAAACATAAATAAGTCATACAAGCATCATAATACAAGCCAGGGGCCTCGAGGGCTCGAATACAAGTGCTCGATCATAGACGAGTCAGCGGAAGCAACAATATCTGAGTACAGACATAAGTTAAACAAGTTTGCCTTAAGAAGGCTAGCACAAACTGGGATACAGATCGACAGAGGAGCAGGCCTCCTGCCTGGGATCCTCCTAGCTACTCCTGGTCGTCGTCAGCGGGCTGCACGTAGTAGTAGGCACCTCCAGTGTAGTAGGAATCATCGTCGACGGTGGCGTCTGGCTCCTGGGCTCCATCGTCTGGTTGCAGCAATCGAATAGAGATAGGGGAAAAGGGGGGAACAAGGCAACCATGAGTACTCATCCAAAGTACTCACAAGCAAGGAGCTACACTACATATGCATGGATATATGTGTAAAGGGCCATATCAGTGGACTGAACTGCAGAATGCCAGAATAAGAGGGGGATAGCTAGTCTTATCGAAGACTACGCTTCTGGTCACCTCCGTCTTGCAACAAGTAGAAGAGGGTAGGTTGAAGTCCTCCAAGTAACATCACATAGCAATAATCCTACCCGGCGATCCCCTCCTCGTATCCCTGAGAGAGAGCGACCACCGGTTGTATCTGGCACTTGGAAGGGTGTGTTTTATTAAGTATCCGGTTCTAGTTGTCATAAGGTCAAGGTACAACTCCAAGTCGTCCTGTTACCGAAGATCACGGCTATTCGAATAGATTAACTTCCCTACAGGGGTGCACCATCTTACCCAGCACGCTTGATCCCATTTGGCCGGACACACTTTCCTGGGTCATGCCCGGCCGCGTAAGATCAACACGTCGCAGCCCCACCTAGGCACAACAGAGAGGCCAGCACGCCGGTCTAAACCTAAGCGCACAGGGGTCTGGGCCCATCGCCCATAGCACACCTGCACGTTGCGTACGCGGCCGAAAGCAGACCTAGCCTAGCAGGTGTTCCAGTCCAATTCGGCGCGCGCCGCTCCGTCGCTGATGTCTGTAGTGCTTCGGCTGATACCACGACGTCGGGATACCCATAACTACTCCCGCGTAGATGGTTAGTGCGTATAGGCTCGTAGCCAACTCAGATCAAATACCAAGATCTCGTTAAGCGTGTTAAGTATCCGCGAACGCCGAACAGGGCCAGGCCCACCTCTCTCCTAGGCGGTCTCAACCTACCCTGTCGCTCCGCCACAAAGTAACCGTCAGGGACCGTCGGGAACCCAGGCCCACCTCTACCGGGATGGAACCACCTGTCCTTTCAGCCCCCATCTCCAAACAGTATCACAGGTAATGTAACAGTGTAAAGTATATAGTATATGCCCGTGATCACCTCCCGAAGTGATCACAGCCCAGTAGTATAGCATGGCAGACGGACAAGAGTGTAGGGCCACTGATGGAACACTAGCATCCTATACTAAGCATTTAGGATTGCGGGTAAGGTATCAACAGTAGTAACAAGGACAGGCTATGCATCAGGATAGGTATAACGGAAAGCAGTAACATGATACACTACTCTAATGCAAGCAGTATAGAGTAGAATGGGCGATATCTGGTGATCAAGGGGGGGGGCTTGCCTGGTTGCTCTGGCAAGAGAGAGAGGGGTCGTCAACTCCGTAGTCGAACTGGTCAGCAGCAGCGTCGGTCTCGTAGTCTACCAGAGAGAAGAGGGGGAAGAAATAATGAATACAGAGCAAACAAAGCATCACAAAATATAACAAGGCAATACGCGGTGTTCGGTGTGCCCTAACGCGGTAGTAGGTGATACCGATGAAGGGGGGAAAACATCCGGGAAAGTATTCCCGGGGTTCCGTGTTTTCGGGCAGAGGAGCCGGAGGGGGAAAGTTGCGAGTTCGATAGGTTAGGGGGGTGTGGCGGACGAACAGGTTGCGTATCCGGATTCGTCTCGTCGTTCTGAGCAACTTTCATGTTGAAATTATTTTAATCCGAGTTACGGATTAAAAGATATGATTTACTAAAGATTTTATTAATTTCTGGAATTTAATTAATTAATTAATTAATTCGAAAAAATGGATTTATGACATCAGCATGATGTCATGCTGACGTCAGTAGTCAGCAGGGTTGACTTGGTCAACCTGACATGTGGGTCCCGTTCGTCAGTGACTGTTAACTAATTACCCTAGTTTAGTTTAATTAACAGTAGTTAATTAGGTTAATTAGCCATTAGGTTAATTAATCAGGATTAATTAAATTAATTATTTGCTTAATTAATTAATTAACTAATTAATTAATTTCATTCATTTTTATTTTTATTAATTATATTTATTTAACTTAACGTTTTGGGGGGTGGGGTCCCCATGTCAGTGGCAGGGACCGGCCCAGTCAGCCTGGCTGACCGAGTCAACAGACCGGCCGGGCCCCTAGGGCCCACGGGTCAGTGACCCAGGGGTGGCCCCGGGTCGGCCACGTCGGCGGCCGGCGTTGGGGAACTCCGGTGGCCGTTCCGCGGCGGTGGGGGCGTCGGACCTCGCCGGAATTCATCGTCCGGCGGCCAAAAGGGGCGCGGGCGGGTTCGTTCGAACGGGGTGACGACGACGCGCCCAACGGTGGCAGTGGCACGGCCGGACTCGGCCGGAAACGGCGCCGGCAAGCGGCGGAGGCGGCGGGGTGGTTCGGGCGCGAGATGACCCGGCGACTACGGGCATAACGGGAAGGCCAGGGGGGTGCGCGACGCGCTGAGCACGAGGGGCTCGGCCCCGTGACCATTTGGTCACCGGAAGGGCGCCGGCG